>NW_028132903.1:0-162446 GCF_964374135.1 Grampus griseus
CCACTAACGCTAATCTGTACCCTAAGCCTAACCCCATTCCTAAGCCTTGCCCGTGCACTAATCCTAATCATCTGTCCAGCAAAACGAACCCGGACCCTAAACAACTCTGCCCATTCCCTCATCCGTACCCTCCTCCCCACCCTTCAAAGAAAAAGAACCTGTTGTCGTACCCTGACCCGGACCCTCACTTGGATCCTAGTCGTAACCAGGACACTAACCCATACCCTAATCTGTACCGTCAACCGGACCCATTCCCTAAGCCACACCCTAACAAACACTAACCCGTAGCCGAAAACGTCCCCGAATCCTAACCCATGGTCGTCCCCTCCACTGTACCCTCCACCATACCCGTTCCCTAACCCGAACCCTTACCCTACCACGGAACCTACTCCTAACCCCTACACTAACAGTAACCCGTAGTCTCCCAGGACCCGAACCCGAACCCACTGTCGTCCCCTAACCTGGACCCTCAACCCAGCCCGCTCCCGAACTCATACCCTAAGCGTAATCCCTTTTCGTCCCCTAAACCGTCCTCGTTCCCTAATCTTATACCTAATCCGGATCCGAAGCCATACATACACTCGCAAACACGACCTAACACATACCCCAACACGAGCCCTCCACTGTACCCTCCACCGTACCCGTTCCCTAACCCAGACCCTAATCCGAACCAGAACCCTAAACCTTACGCTAACCCGTAGACTGACACGTACCCTGTGCCTGACCTGTTGTCGTACCCTAAGGCGTACCCATTCCCTAACCCTTACCCTAAGTGGTACCCTAATCCTTACACTGACACTAACCCGTACCCTAACAAGTACTCTAGGCCTAAAACTCGTTGGCGTCCCCTACCCTGGACCCGAAACCTTACCTGTTCCTTAACCCTAAACCTAACCCTTACCCTGACCCAGAAACTAATCCTAACCTGTACACTAACACTAAACCGTTCGTTCTCGGACCCTTACCTGTACCCTAAACCGTACCTGTTCCCTAAGCCTAACTCATCGTGGTACCCTAAGCTGTACCCGTTTCGGAACCTTAACCCTAACCCCATCCTTGCCCTAACCCGTCCTCCAGCCCTACACCTCCGGCGGCCCCTGACCTGGACCACCCACGGTGTCCCCGTTCCAGCCCTACACCTCCGGCGGCCCCTGTCCTGGACCACCCACGGTGTCCCCGTGCCCGTGCCTGAGCCTCAGCCTCAGCCTGCCCCAATCCTAGGCCCGCCCCTGACCCGTCCTCCAGCCCTACACCTCCGGCGGCCCCTGTCCTGGACCACCCACGGTGTCCCCGTTCCAGCCCTACACCTCCGGCGGCCCCTGTCCTGGACCACCCACGGTGTCCCCGTCCCCTCCCCCTCCCCCTCCCCCTCGCCCACACACTTACCCGAAGCCTTCCCCTAAGCCGTCCAGTAATGCGAACACGTACGCTAACGACCCTGACCCGTACTGCTTTGCTCAGGCTCTTGCTACTCCTTGCCAAATGGCAAAGCAACCATTTGTCACCACTAGTCTAATATCCATTGAGGCAGGTAGTAGAAGAAGTAGAGGCGTTTTGTTTGGGTGCGTGTGTTTGAGTGCATGCAAAGTAGACCGAGAAGTCCCTTCGTGGGCTTCGGGTTGACTCCGTTTACGTCTGGGGTCCTGCTCTGGCGGGATGCATTGTGTCCAGGAGCCAAGGTCCCATTGTAGCAAAGGGCTGCTTGAGTGTGTGAGTGAGTGGAGGCCTGTGGTTCTTAGACAAGGGCTAGTGGGCATCGAGTCCCTCAGGTGGCGCTAATACGCTTGAATTCTCCTGTCAGTCAGTCAGTCAGTTACTCATGTGGAGCCATGTATCGAGTCAATGCTTCACTCCTACAGAGAATTCTGTAGTCCTCTTCCTCGACGGCCAGAGACATCCAAAAACCCTTTCTGTTTCCAACCAGATTCTGTGTGCAAAGTGCTCTGGGATCCAGCCTAGGACCTACCTGTCCATAGAGCTTCACCTCTGCACTGCTGCACAGGTAAGGGAAGAAGTCGCCTCCTGTTGGCATGAGGATACAGGTTGGACATCTCTTCTCTAGCTTCGGTTGCAAGTGCACTCTGGTCAAGCACCTGGAACAGAACACGAGGCCCAAAGTGTTCTTTCAACGTGTTCTTTGCACGTTCGGCGAAGGGCCGCCCAAACCTTACGCTAAGCCCTACTCTCATCCTAACCCGTACCCTCCACCGTACCCGTTCCCTCATCCTCATCCTAACCCTTCCCCTCATCCGTAGCGCAACCTGTACCCTAATACTAATTCCTACACTAACATGGACCCTAAACCAAGCCTGATCCCTAACCCGTCCCCTTCCCCGAACCATCCCCTACTCCTAAGCCGTCCACTAACGCTAATCTGTACCCTAAGCCTAACCCCATTCCTAAGCCTTGCCCGTGCACTAATCCTAATCATCTGTCCAGCAAAACGAACCCGGACCCTAAACAACTCTGCCCATTCCCTCATCCGTACCCTCCTCCCCACCCTTCAAAGAAAAAGAACCTGTTGTCGTACCCTGACCCGGACCCTCACTTGGATCCTAGTCGTAACCAGGACACTAACCCATACCCTAATCTGTACCGTCAACCGGACCCATTCCCTAAGCCACACCCTAACAAACACTAACCCGTAGCCGAAAACGTCCCCGAATCCTAACCCATGGTCGTCCCCTCCACTGTACCCTCCACCATACCCGTTCCCTAACCCGAACCCTTACCCTACCACGGAACCTACTCCTAACCCCTACACTAACAGTAACCCGTAGTCTCCCAGGACCCGAACCCGAACCCACTGTCGTCCCCTAACCTGGACCCTCAACCCAGCCCGCTCCCGAACTCATACCCTAAGCGTAATCCCTTTTCGTCCCCTAAACCGTCCTCGTTCCCTAATCTTATACCTAATCCGGATCCGAAGCCATACATACACTCGCAAACACGACCTAACACATACCCCAACACGAGCCCTCCACTGTACCCTCCACCGTACCCGTTCCCTAACCCAGACCCTAATCCGAACCAGAACCCTAAACCTTACGCTAACCCGTAGACTGACACGTACCCTGTGCCTGACCTGTTGTCGTACCCTAAGGCGTACCCATTCCCTAACCCTTACCCTAAGTGGTACCCTAATCCTTACACTGACACTAACCCGTACCCTAACAAGTACTCTAGGCCTAAAACTCGTTGGCGTCCCCTACCCTGGACCCGAAACCTTACCTGTTCCTTCACCCTAAACCTAACCCTTACCCTGACCCAGAAACTAATCCTAACCTGTACACTAACACTAAACCGTTCGTTCTCGGACCCTTACCTGTACCCTAAACCGTACCTGTTCCCTAAGCCTAACTCATCGTGGTACCCTAAGCTGTACCCGTTTCGGAACCTTAACCCTAACCCCATCCTTGCCCTAACCCGTCCTCCAGCCCTACACCTCCGGCGGCCCCTGACCTGGACCACCCACGGTGTCCCCGTTCCAGCCCTACACCTCCGGCGGCCCCTGTCCTGGACCACCCACGGTGTCCCCGTGCCCGTGCCTGAGCCTCAGCCTCAGCCTGCCCCAATCCTAGGCCCGCCCCTGACCCGTCCTCCAGCCCTACACCTCCGGCGGCCCCTGTCCTGGACCACCCACGGTGTCCCCGTTCCAGCCCTACACCTCCGGCGGCCCCTGTCCTGGACCACCCACGGTGTCCCCGTCCCCTCCCCCTCCCCCTCCCCCTCGCCCACACACTTACCCGAAGCCTTCCCCTAAGCCGTCCAGTAATGCGAACACGTACGCTAACGACCCTGACCCGTACTGCTTTGCTCAGGCTCTTGCTACTCCTTGCCAAATGGCAAAGCAACCATTTGTCACCACTAGTCTAATATCCATTGAGGCAGGTAGTAGAAGAAGTAGAGGCGTTTTGTTTGGGTGCGTGTGTTTGAGTGCATGCAAAGTAGACCGAGAAGTCCCTTCGTGGGCTTCGGGTTGACTCCGTTTACGTCTGGGGTCCTGCTCTGGCGGGATGCATTGTGTCCAGGAGCCAAGGTCCCATTGTAGCAAAGGGCTGCTTGAGTGTGTGAGTGAGTGGAGGCCTGTGGTTCTTAGACAAGGGCTAGTGGGCATCGAGTCCCTCAGGTGGCGCTAATACGCTTGAATTCTCCTGTCAGTCAGTCAGTCAGTTACTCATGTGGAGCCATGTATCGAGTCAATGCTTCACTCCTACAGAGAATTCTGTAGTCCTCTTCCTCGACGGCCAGAGACATCCAAAAACCCTTTCTGTTTCCAACCAGATTCTGTGTGCAAAGTGCTCTGGGATCCAGCCTAGGACCTACCTGTCCATAGAGCTTCACCTCTGCACTGCTGCACAGGTAAGGGAAGAAGTCGCCTCCTGTTGGCATGAGGATACAGGTTGGACATCTCTTCTCTAGCTTCGGTTGCAAGTGCACTCTGGTCAAGCACCTGGAACAGAACACGAGGCCCAAAGTGTTCTTTCAACGTGTTCTTTGCACGTTCGGCGAAGGGCCGCCCAAACCTTACGCTAAGCCCTACTCTCATCCTAACCCGTACCCTCCACCGTACCCGTTCCCTCATCCTCATCCTAACCCTTCCCCTCATCCGTAGCGCAACCTGTACCCTAATACTAATTCCTACACTAACATGGACCCTAAACCAAGCCTGATCCCTAACCCGTCCCCTTCCCCGAACCATCCCCTACTCCTAAGCCGTCCACTAACGCTAATCTGTACCCTAAGCCTAACCCCATTCCTAAGCCTTGCCCGTGCACTAATCCTAATCATCTGTCCAGCAAAACGAACCCGGACCCTAAACAACTCTGCCCATTCCCTCATCCGTACCCTCCTCCCCACCCTTCAAAGAAAGAAAAAGAACCTGTTGTCGTACCCTGACCCGGACCCTCACTTGGATCCTAGTCGTAACCAGGACACTAACCCATACCCTAATCTGTACCGTCAACCGGACCCATTCCCTAAGCCACACCCTAACAAACACTAACCCGTAGCCGAAAACGTCCCCGAATCCTAACCCATGGTCGTCCCCTCCACTGTACCCTCCACCATACCCGTTCCCTAACCCGAACCCTTACCCTACCACGGAACCTACTCCTAACCCCTACACTAACAGTAACCCGTAGTCTCCCAGGACCCGAACCCGAACCCACTGTCGTCCCCTAACCTGGACCCTCAACCCAGCCCGCTCCCGAACTCATACCCTAAGCGTAATCCCTTTTCGTCCCCTAAACCGTCCTCGTTCCCTAATCTTATACCTAATCCGGATCCGAAGCCATACATACACTCGCAAACACGACCTAACACATACCCCAACACGAGCCCTCCACTGTACCCTCCACCGTACCCGTTCCCTAACCCAGACCCTAATCCGAACCAGAACCCTAAACCTTACGCTAACCCGTAGACTGACACGTACCCTGTGCCTGACCTGTTGTCGTACCCTAAGGCGTACCCATTCCCTAACCCTTACCCTAAGTGGTACCCTAATCCTTACACTGACACTAACCCGTACCCTAACAAGTACTCTAGGCCTAAAACTCGTTGGCGTCCCCTACCCTGGACCCGAAACCTTACCTGTTCCTTAACCCTAAACCTAACCCTTACCCTGACCCAGAAACTAATCCTAACCTGTACACTAACACTAAACCGTTCGTTCTCGGACCCTTACCTGTACCCTAAACCGTACCTGTTCCCTAAGCCTAACTCATCGTGGTACCCTAAGCTGTACCCGTTTCGGAACCTTAACCCTAACCCCATCCTTGCCCTAACCCGTCCTCCAGCCCTACACCTCCGGCGGCCCCTGACCTGGACCACCCACGGTGTCCCCGTTCCAGCCCTACACCTCCGGCGGCCCCTGTCCTGGACCACCCACGGTGTCCCCGTGCCCGTGCCTGAGCCTCAGCCTCAGCCTGCCCCAATCCTAGGCCCGCCCCTGACCCGTCCTCCAGCCCTACACCTCCGGCGGCCCCTGTCCTGGACCACCCACGGTGTCCCCGTTCCAGCCCTACACCTCCGGCGGCCCCTGTCCTGGACCACCCACGGTGTCCCCGTCCCCTCCCCCTCCCCCTCCCCCTCGCCCACACACTTACCCGAAGCCTTCCCCTAAGCCGTCCAGTAATGCGAACACGTACGCTAACGACCCTGACCCGTACTGCTTTGCTCAGGCTCTTGCTACTCCTTGCCAAATGGCAAAGCAACCATTTGTCACCACTAGTCTAATATCCATTGAGGCAGGTAGTAGAAGAAGTAGAGGCGTTTTGTTTGGGTGCGTGTGTTTGAGTGCATGCAAAGTAGACCGAGAAGTCCCTTCGTGGGCTTCGGGTTGACTCCGTTTACGTCTGGGGTCCTGCTCTGGCGGGATGCATTGTGTCCAGGAGCCAAGGTCCCATTGTAGCAAAGGGCTGCTTGAGTGTGTGAGTGAGTGGAGGCCTGTGGTTCTTAGACAAGGGCTAGTGGGCATCGAGTCCCTCAGGTGGCGCTAATACGCTTGAATTCTCCTGTCAGTCAGTCAGTCAGTTACTCATGTGGAGCCATGTATCGAGTCAATGCTTCACTCCTACAGAGAATTCTGTAGTCCTCTTCCTCGACGGCCAGAGACATCCAAAAACCCTTTCTGTTTCCAACCAGATTCTGTGTGCAAAGTGCTCTGGGATCCAGCCTAGGACCTACCTGTCCATAGAGCTTCACCTCTGCACTGCTGCACAGGTAAGGGAAGAAGTCGCCTCCTGTTGGCATGAGGATACAGGTTGGACATCTCTTCTCTAGCTTCGGTTGCAAGTGCACTCTGGTCAAGCACCTGGAACAGAACACGAGGCCCAAAGTGTTCTTTCAACGTGTTCTTTGCACGTTCGGCGAAGGGCCGCCCAAACCTTACGCTAAGCCCTACTCTCATCCTAACCCGTACCCTCCACCGTACCCGTTCCCTCATCCTCATCCTAACCCTTCCCCTCATCCGTAGCGCAACCTGTACCCTAATACTAATTCCTACACTAACATGGACCCTAAACCAAGCCTGATCCCTAACCCGTCCCCTTCCCCGAACCATCCCCTACTCCTAAGCCGTCCACTAACGCTAATCTGTACCCTAAGCCTAACCCCATTCCTAAGCCTTGCCCGTGCACTAATCCTAATCATCTGTCCAGCAAAACGAACCCGGACCCTAAACAACTCTGCCCATTCCCTCATCCGTACCCTCCTCCCCACCCTTCAAAGAAAAAGAACCTGTTGTCGTACCCTGACCCGGACCCTCACTTGGATCCTAGTCGTAACCAGGACACTAACCCATACCCTAATCTGTACCGTCAACCGGACCCATTCCCTAAGCCACACCCTAACAAACACTAACCCGTAGCCGAAAACGTCCCCGAATCCTAACCCATGGTCGTCCCCTCCACTGTACCCTCCACCATACCCGTTCCCTAACCCGAACCCTTACCCTACCACGGAACCTACTCCTAACCCCTACACTAACAGTAACCCGTAGTCTCCCAGGACCCGAACCCGAACCCACTGTCGTCCCCTAACCTGGACCCTCAACCCAGCCCGCTCCCGAACTCATACCCTAAGCGTAATCCCTTTTCGTCCCCTAAACCGTCCTCGTTCCCTAATCTTATACCTAATCCGGATCCGAAGCCATACATACACTCGCAAACACGACCTAACACATACCCCAACACGAGCCCTCCACTGTACCCTCCACCGTACCCGTTCCCTAACCCAGACCCTAATCCGAACCAGAACCCTAAACCTTACGCTAACCCGTAGACTGACACGTACCCTGTGCCTGACCTGTTGTCGTACCCTAAGGCGTACCCATTCCCTAACCCTTACCCTAAGTGGTACCCTAATCCTTACACTGACACTAACCCGTACCCTAACAAGTACTCTAGGCCTAAAACTCGTTGGCGTCCCCTACCCTGGACCCGAAACCTTACCTGTTCCTTCACCCTAAACCTAACCCTTACCCTGACCCAGAAACTAATCCTAACCTGTACACTAACACTAAACCGTTCGTTCTCGGACCCTTACCTGTACCCTAAACCGTACCTGTTCCCTAAGCCTAACTCATCGTGGTACCCTAAGCTGTACCCGTTTCGGAACCTTAACCCTAACCCCATCCTTGCCCTAACCCGTCCTCCAGCCCTACACCTCCGGCGGCCCCTGACCTGGACCACCCACGGTGTCCCCGTTCCAGCCCTACACCTCCGGCGGCCCCTGTCCTGGACCACCCACGGTGTCCCCGTGCCCGTGCCTGAGCCTCAGCCTCAGCCTGCCCCAATCCTAGGCCCGCCCCTGACCCGTCCTCCAGCCCTACACCTCCGGCGGCCCCTGTCCTGGACCACCCACGGTGTCCCCGTTCCAGCCCTACACCTCCGGCGGCCCCTGTCCTGGACCACCCACGGTGTCCCCGTCCCCTCCCCCTCCCCCTCCCCCTCGCCCACACACTTACCCGAAGCCTTCCCCTAAGCCGTCCAGTAATGCGAACACGTACGCTAACGACCCTGACCCGTACTGCTTTGCTCAGGCTCTTGCTACTCCTTGCCAAATGGCAAAGCAACCATTTGTCACCACTAGTCTAATATCCATTGAGGCAGGTAGTAGAAGAAGTAGAGGCGTTTTGTTTGGGTGCGTGTGTTTGAGTGCATGCAAAGTAGACCGAGAAGTCCCTTCGTGGGCTTCGGGTTGACTCCGTTTACGTCTGGGGTCCTGCTCTGGCGGGATGCATTGTGTCCAGGAGCCAAGGTCCCATTGTAGCAAAGGGCTGCTTGAGTGTGTGAGTGAGTGGAGGCCTGTGGTTCTTAGACAAGGGCTAGTGGGCATCGAGTCCCTCAGGTGGCGCTAATACGCTTGAATTCTCCTGTCAGTCAGTCAGTCAGTTACTCATGTGGAGCCATGTATCGAGTCAATGCTTCACTCCTACAGAGAATTCTGTAGTCCTCTTCCTCGACGGCCAGAGACATCCAAAAACCCTTTCTGTTTCCAACCAGATTCTGTGTGCAAAGTGCTCTGGGATCCAGCCTAGGACCTACCTGTCCATAGAGCTTCACCTCTGCACTGCTGCACAGGTAAGGGAAGAAGTCGCCTCCTGTTGGCATGAGGATACAGGTTGGACATCTCTTCTCTAGCTTCGGTTGCAAGTGCACTCTGGTCAAGCACCTGGAACAGAACACGAGGCCCAAAGTGTTCTTTCAACGTGTTCTTTGCACGTTCGGCGAAGGGCCGCCCAAACCTTACGCTAAGCCCTACTCTCATCCTAACCCGTACCCTCCACCGTACCCGTTCCCTCATCCTCATCCTAACCCTTCCCCTCATCCGTAGCGCAACCTGTACCCTAATACTAATTCCTACACTAACATGGACCCTAAACCAAGCCTGATCCCTAACCCGTCCCCTTCCCCGAACCATCCCCTACTCCTAAGCCGTCCACTAACGCTAATCTGTACCCTAAGCCTAACCCCATTCCTAAGCCTTGCCCGTGCACTAATCCTAATCATCTGTCCAGCAAAACGAACCCGGACCCTAAACAACTCTGCCCATTCCCTCATCCGTACCCTCCTCCCCACCCTTCAAAGAAAAAGAACCTGTTGTCGTACCCTGACCCGGACCCTCACTTGGATCCTAGTCGTAACCAGGACACTAACCCATACCCTAATCTGTACCGTCAACCGGACCCATTCCCTAAGCCACACCCTAACAAACACTAACCCGTAGCCGAAAACGTCCCCGAATCCTAACCCATGGTCGTCCCCTCCACTGTACCCTCCACCATACCCGTTCCCTAACCCGAACCCTTACCCTACCACGGAACCTACTCCTAACCCCTACACTAACAGTAACCCGTAGTCTCCCAGGACCCGAACCCGAACCCACTGTCGTCCCCTAACCTGGACCCTCAACCCAGCCCGCTCCCGAACTCATACCCTAAGCGTAATCCCTTTTCGTCCCCTAAACCGTCCTCGTTCCCTAATCTTATACCTAATCCGGATCCGAAGCCATACATACACTCGCAAACACGACCTAACACATACCCCAACACGAGCCCTCCACTGTACCCTCCACCGTACCCGTTCCCTAACCCAGACCCTAATCCGAACCAGAACCCTAAACCTTACGCTAACCCGTAGACTGACACGTACCCTGTGCCTGACCTGTTGTCGTACCCTAAGGCGTACCCATTCCCTAACCCTTACCCTAAGTGGTACCCTAATCCTTACACTGACACTAACCCGTACCCTAACAAGTACTCTAGGCCTAAAACTCGTTGGCGTCCCCTACCCTGGACCCGAAACCTTACCTGTTCCTTAACCCTAAACCTAACCCTTACCCTGACCCAGAAACTAATCCTAACCTGTACACTAACACTAAACCGTTCGTTCTCGGACCCTTACCTGTACCCTAAACCGTACCTGTTCCCTAAGCCTAACTCATCGTGGTACCCTAAGCTGTACCCGTTTCGGAACCTTAACCCTAACCCCATCCTTGCCCTAACCCGTCCTCCAGCCCTACACCTCCGGCGGCCCCTGACCTGGACCACCCACGGTGTCCCCGTTCCAGCCCTACACCTCCGGCGGCCCCTGTCCTGGACCACCCACGGTGTCCCCGTGCCCGTGCCTGAGCCTCAGCCTCAGCCTGCCCCAATCCTAGGCCCGCCCCTGACCCGTCCTCCAGCCCTACACCTCCGGCGGCCCCTGTCCTGGACCACCCACGGTGTCCCCGTTCCAGCCCTACACCTCCGGCGGCCCCTGTCCTGGACCACCCACGGTGTCCCCGTCCCCTCCCCCTCCCCCTCCCCCTCGCCCACACACTTACCCGAAGCCTTCCCCTAAGCCGTCCAGTAATGCGAACACGTACGCTAACGACCCTGACCCGTACTGCTTTGCTCAGGCTCTTGCTACTCCTTGCCAAATGGCAAAGCAACCATTTGTCACCACTAGTCTAATATCCATTGAGGCAGGTAGTAGAAGAAGTAGAGGCGTTTTGTTTGGGTGCGTGTGTTTGAGTGCATGCAAAGTAGACCGAGAAGTCCCTTCGTGGGCTTCGGGTTGACTCCGTTTACGTCTGGGGTCCTGCTCTGGCGGGATGCATTGTGTCCAGGAGCCAAGGTCCCATTGTAGCAAAGGGCTGCTTGAGTGTGTGAGTGAGTGGAGGCCTGTGGTTCTTAGACAAGGGCTAGTGGGCATCGAGTCCCTCAGGTGGCGCTAATACGCTTGAATTCTCCTGTCAGTCAGTCAGTCAGTTACTCATGTGGAGCCATGTATCGAGTCAATGCTTCACTCCTACAGAGAATTCTGTAGTCCTCTTCCTCGACGGCCAGAGACATCCCAAAACCCTTTCTGTTTCCAACCAGATTCTGTGTGCAAAGTGCTCTGGGATCCAGCCTAGGACCTACCTGTCCATAGAGCTTCACCTCTGCACTGCTGCACAGGTAAGGGAAGAAGTCGCCTCCTGTTGGCATGAGGATACAGGTTGGACATCTCTTCTCTAGCTTCGGTTGCAAGTGCACTCTGGTCAAGCACCTGGAACAGAACACGAGGCCCAAAGTGTTCTTTCAACGTGTTCTTTGCACGTTCGGCGAAGGGCCGCCCAAACCTTACGCTAAGCCCTACTCTCATCCTAACCCGTACCCTCCACCGTACCCGTTCCCTCATCCTCATCCTAACCCTTCCCCTCATCCGTAGCGCAACCTGTACCCTAATACTAATTCCTACACTAACATGGACCCTAAACCAAGCCTGATCCCTAACCCGTCCCCTTCCCCGAACCATCCCCTACTCCTAAGCCGTCCACTAACGCTAATCTGTACCCTAAGCCTAACCCCATTCCTAAGCCTTGCCCGTGCACTAATCCTAATCATCTGTCCAGCAAAACGAACCCGGACCCTAAACAACTCTGCCCATTCCCTCATCCGTACCCTCCTCCCCACCCTTCAAAGAAAGAAAAAGAACCTGTTGTCGTACCCTGACCCGGACCCTCACTTGGATCCTAGTCGTAACCAGGACACTAACCCATACCCTAATCTGTACCGTCAACCGGACCCATTCCCTAAGCCACACCCTAACAAACACTAACCCGTAGCCGAAAACGTCCCCGAATCCTAACCCATGGTCGTCCCCTCCACTGTACCCTCCACCATACCCGTTCCCTAACCCGAACCCTTACCCTACCACGGAACCTACTCCTAACCCCTACACTAACAGTAACCCGTAGTCTCCCAGGACCCGAACCCGAACCCACTGTCGTCCCCTAACCTGGACCCTCAACCCAGCCCGCTCCCGAACTCATACCCTAAGCGTAATCCCTTTTCGTCCCCTAAACCGTCCTCGTTCCCTAATCTTATACCTAATCCGGATCCGAAGCCATACATACACTCGCAAACACGACCTAACACATACCCCAACACGAGCCCTCCACTGTACCCTCCACCGTACCCGTTCCCTAACCCAGACCCTAATCCGAACCAGAACCCTAAACCTTACGCTAACCCGTAGACTGACACGTACCCTGTGCCTGACCTGTTGTCGTACCCTAAGGCGTACCCATTCCCTAACCCTTACCCTAAGTGGTACCCTAATCCTTACACTGACACTAACCCGTACCCTAACAAGTACTCTAGGCCTAAAACTCGTTGGCGTCCCCTACCCTGGACCCGAAACCTTACCTGTTCCTTAACCCTAAACCTAACCCTTACCCTGACCCAGAAACTAATCCTAACCTGTACACTAACACTAAACCGTTCGTTCTCGGACCCTTACCTGTACCCTAAACCGTACCTGTTCCCTAAGCCTAACTCATCGTGGTACCCTAAGCTGTACCCGTTTCGGAACCTTAACCCTAACCCCATCCTTGCCCTAACCCGTCCTCCAGCCCTACACCTCCGGCGGCCCCTGACCTGGACCACCCACGGTGTCCCCGTTCCAGCCCTACACCTCCGGCGGCCCCTGTCCTGGACCACCCACGGTGTCCCCGTGCCCGTGCCTGAGCCTCAGCCTCAGCCTGCCCCAATCCTAGGCCCGCCCCTGACCCGTCCTCCAGCCCTACACCTCCGGCGGCCCCTGTCCTGGACCACCCACGGTGTCCCCGTTCCAGCCCTACACCTCCGGCGGCCCCTGTCCTGGACCACCCACGGTGTCCCCGTCCCCTCCCCCTCCCCCTCCCCCTCGCCCACACACTTACCCGAAGCCTTCCCCTAAGCCGTCCAGTAATGCGAACACGTACGCTAACGACCCTGACCCGTACTGCTTTGCTCAGGCTCTTGCTACTCCTTGCCAAATGGCAAAGCAACCATTTGTCACCACTAGTCTAATATCCATTGAGGCAGGTAGTAGAAGAAGTAGAGGCGTTTTGTTTGGGTGCGTGTGTTTGAGTGCATGCAAAGTAGACCGAGAAGTCCCTTCGTGGGCTTCGGGTTGACTCCGTTTACGTCTGGGGTCCTGCTCTGGCGGGATGCATTGTGTCCAGGAGCCAAGGTCCCATTGTAGCAAAGGGCTGCTTGAGTGTGTGAGTGAGTGGAGGCCTGTGGTTCTTAGACAAGGGCTAGTGGGCATCGAGTCCCTCAGGTGGCGCTAATACGCTTGAATTCTCCTGTCAGTCAGTCAGTCAGTTACTCATGTGGAGCCATGTATCGAGTCAATGCTTCACTCCTACAGAGAATTCTGTAGTCCTCTTCCTCGACGGCCAGAGACATCCCAAAACCCTTTCTGTTTCCAACCAGATTCTGTGTGCAAAGTGCTCTGGGATCCAGCCTAGGACCTACCTGTCCATAGAGCTTCACCTCTGCACTGCTGCACAGGTAAGGGAAGAAGTCGCCTCCTGTTGGCATGAGGATACAGGTTGGACATCTCTTCTCTAGCTTCGGTTGCAAGTGCACTCTGGTCAAGCACCTGGAACAGAACACGAGGCCCAAAGTGTTCTTTCAACGTGTTCTTTGCACGTTCGGCGAAGGGCCGCCCAAACCTTACGCTAAGCCCTACTCTCATCCTAACCCGTACCCTCCACCGTACCCGTTCCCTCATCCTCATCCTAACCCTTCCCCTCATCCGTAGCGCAACCTGTACCCTAATACTAATTCCTACACTAACATGGACCCTAAACCAAGCCTGATCCCTAACCCGTCCCCTTCCCCGAACCATCCCCTACTCCTAAGCCGTCCACTAACGCTAATCTGTACCCTAAGCCTAACCCCATTCCTAAGCCTTGCCCGTGCACTAATCCTAATCATCTGTCCAGCAAAACGAACCCGGACCCTAAACAACTCTGCCCATTCCCTCATCCGTACCCTCCTCCCCACCCTTCAAAGAAAAAGAACCTGTTGTCGTACCCTGACCCGGACCCTCACTTGG
The DNA here is from genome assembly GCF_964374135.1 of Grampus griseus. Classification (NCBI taxonomy): domain Eukaryota; kingdom Metazoa; phylum Chordata; class Mammalia; order Artiodactyla; family Delphinidae; genus Grampus; species Grampus griseus. The sequence continues at coordinate 14,361 of NW_028132903.1, forward strand.
ATCCTAGTCGTAACCAGGACACTAACCCATACCCTAATCTGTACCGTCAACCGGACCCATTCCCTAAGCCACACCCTAACAAACACTAACCCGTAGCCGAAAACGTCCCCGAATCCTAACCCATGGTCGTCCCCTCCACTGTACCCTCCACCATACCCGTTCCCTAACCCGAACCCTTACCCTACCACGGAACCTACTCCTAACCCCTACACTAACAGTAACCCGTAGTCTCCCAGGACCCGAACCCGAACCCACTGTCGTCCCCTAACCTGGACCCTCAACCCAGCCCGCTCCCGAACTCATACCCTAAGCGTAATCCCTTTTCGTCCCCTAAACCGTCCTCGTTCCCTAATCTTATACCTAATCCGGATCCGAAGCCATACATACACTCGCAAACACGACCTAACACATACCCCAACACGAGCCCTCCACTGTACCCTCCACCGTACCCGTTCCCTAACCCAGACCCTAATCCGAACCAGAACCCTAAACCTTACGCTAACCCGTAGACTGACACGTACCCTGTGCCTGACCTGTTGTCGTACCCTAAGGCGTACCCATTCCCTAACCCTTACCCTAAGTGGTACCCTAATCCTTACACTGACACTAACCCGTACCCTAACAAGTACTCTAGGCCTAAAACTCGTTGGCGTCCCCTACCCTGGACCCGAAACCTTACCTGTTCCTTCACCCTAAACCTAACCCTTACCCTGACCCAGAAACTAATCCTAACCTGTACACTAACACTAAACCGTTCGTTCTCGGACCCTTACCTGTACCCTAAACCGTACCTGTTCCCTAAGCCTAACTCATCGTGGTACCCTAAGCTGTACCCGTTTCGGAACCTTAACCCTAACCCCATCCTTGCCCTAACCCGTCCTCCAGCCCTACACCTCCGGCGGCCCCTGACCTGGACCACCCACGGTGTCCCCGTTCCAGCCCTACACCTCCGGCGGCCCCTGTCCTGGACCACCCACGGTGTCCCCGTGCCCGTGCCTGAGCCTCAGCCTCAGCCTGCCCCAATCCTAGGCCCGCCCCTGACCCGTCCTCCAGCCCTACACCTCCGGCGGCCCCTGTCCTGGACCACCCACGGTGTCCCCGTTCCAGCCCTACACCTCCGGCGGCCCCTGTCCTGGACCACCCACGGTGTCCCCGTCCCCTCCCCCTCCCCCTCCCCCTCGCCCACACACTTACCCGAAGCCTTCCCCTAAGCCGTCCAGTAATGCGAACACGTACGCTAACGACCCTGACCCGTACTGCTTTGCTCAGGCTCTTGCTACTCCTTGCCAAATGGCAAAGCAACCATTTGTCACCACTAGTCTAATATCCATTGAGGCAGGTAGTAGAAGAAGTAGAGGCGTTTTGTTTGGGTGCGTGTGTTTGAGTGCATGCAAAGTAGACCGAGAAGTCCCTTCGTGGGCTTCGGGTTGACTCCGTTTACGTCTGGGGTCCTGCTCTGGCGGGATGCATTGTGTCCAGGAGCCAAGGTCCCATTGTAGCAAAGGGCTGCTTGAGTGTGTGAGTGAGTGGAGGCCTGTGGTTCTTAGACAAGGGCTAGTGGGCATCGAGTCCCTCAGGTGGCGCTAATACGCTTGAATTCTCCTGTCAGTCAGTCAGTCAGTTACTCATGTGGAGCCATGTATCGAGTCAATGCTTCACTCCTACAGAGAATTCTGTAGTCCTCTTCCTCGACGGCCAGAGACATCCAAAAACCCTTTCTGTTTCCAACCAGATTCTGTGTGCAAAGTGCTCTGGGATCCAGCCTAGGACCTACCTGTCCATAGAGCTTCACCTCTGCACTGCTGCACAGGTAAGGGAAGAAGTCGCCTCCTGTTGGCATGAGGATACAGGTTGGACATCTCTTCTCTAGCTTCGGTTGCAAGTGCACTCTGGTCAAGCACCTGGAACAGAACACGAGGCCCAAAGTGTTCTTTCAACGTGTTCTTTGCACGTTCGGCGAAGGGCCGCCCAAACCTTACGCTAAGCCCTACTCTCATCCTAACCCGTACCCTCCACCGTACCCGTTCCCTCATCCTCATCCTAACCCTTCCCCTCATCCGTAGCGCAACCTGTACCCTAATACTAATTCCTACACTAACATGGACCCTAAACCAAGCCTGATCCCTAACCCGTCCCCTTCCCCGAACCATCCCCTACTCCTAAGCCGTCCACTAACGCTAATCTGTACCCTAAGCCTAACCCCATTCCTAAGCCTTGCCCGTGCACTAATCCTAATCATCTGTCCAGCAAAACGAACCCGGACCCTAAACAACTCTGCCCATTCCCTCATCCGTACCCTCCTCCCCACCCTTCAAAGAAAAAGAACCTGTTGTCGTACCCTGACCCGGACCCTCACTTGGATCCTAGTCGTAACCAGGACACTAACCCATACCCTAATCTGTACCGTCAACCGGACCCATTCCCTAAGCCACACCCTAACAAACACTAACCCGTAGCCGAAAACGTCCCCGAATCCTAACCCATGGTCGTCCCCTCCACTGTACCCTCCACCATACCCGTTCCCTAACCCGAACCCTTACCCTACCACGGAACCTACTCCTAACCCCTACACTAACAGTAACCCGTAGTCTCCCAGGACCCGAACCCGAACCCACTGTCGTCCCCTAACCTGGACCCTCAACCCAGCCCGCTCCCGAACTCATACCCTAAGCGTAATCCCTTTTCGTCCCCTAAACCGTCCTCGTTCCCTAATCTTATACCTAATCCGGATCCGAAGCCATACATACACTCGCAAACACGACCTAACACATACCCCAACACGAGCCCTCCACTGTACCCTCCACCGTACCCGTTCCCTAACCCAGACCCTAATCCGAACCAGAACCCTAAACCTTACGCTAACCCGTAGACTGACACGTACCCTGTGCCTGACCTGTTGTCGTACCCTAAGGCGTACCCATTCCCTAACCCTTACCCTAAGTGGTACCCTAATCCTTACACTGACACTAACCCGTACCCTAACAAGTACTCTAGGCCTAAAACTCGTTGGCGTCCCCTACCCTGGACCCGAAACCTTACCTGTTCCTTAACCCTAAACCTAACCCTTACCCTGACCCAGAAACTAATCCTAACCTGTACACTAACACTAAACCGTTCGTTCTCGGACCCTTACCTGTACCCTAAACCGTACCTGTTCCCTAAGCCTAACTCATCGTGGTACCCTAAGCTGTACCCGTTTCGGAACCTTAACCCTAACCCCATCCTTGCCCTAACCCGTCCTCCAGCCCTACACCTCCGGCGGCCCCTGACCTGGACCACCCACGGTGTCCCCGTTCCAGCCCTACACCTCCGGCGGCCCCTGTCCTGGACCACCCACGGTGTCCCCGTGCCCGTGCCTGAGCCTCAGCCTCAGCCTGCCCCAATCCTAGGCCCGCCCCTGACCCGTCCTCCAGCCCTACACCTCCGGCGGCCCCTGTCCTGGACCACCCACGGTGTCCCCGTTCCAGCCCTACACCTCCGGCGGCCCCTGTCCTGGACCACCCACGGTGTCCCCGTCCCCTCCCCCTCCCCCTCCCCCTCGCCCACACACTTACCCGAAGCCTTCCCCTAAGCCGTCCAGTAATGCGAACACGTACGCTAACGACCCTGACCCGTACTGCTTTGCTCAGGCTCTTGCTACTCCTTGCCAAATGGCAAAGCAACCATTTGTCACCACTAGTCTAATATCCATTGAGGCAGGTAGTAGAAGAAGTAGAGGCGTTTTGTTTGGGTGCGTGTGTTTGAGTGCATGCAAAGTAGACCGAGAAGTCCCTTCGTGGGCTTCGGGTTGACTCCGTTTACGTCTGGGGTCCTGCTCTGGCGGGATGCATTGTGTCCAGGAGCCAAGGTCCCATTGTAGCAAAGGGCTGCTTGAGTGTGTGAGTGAGTGGAGGCCTGTGGTTCTTAGACAAGGGCTAGTGGGCATCGAGTCCCTCAGGTGGCGCTAATACGCTTGAATTCTCCTGTCAGTCAGTCAGTCAGTTACTCATGTGGAGCCATGTATCGAGTCAATGCTTCACTCCTACAGAGAATTCTGTAGTCCTCTTCCTCGACGGCCAGAGACATCCAAAAACCCTTTCTGTTTCCAACCAGATTCTGTGTGCAAAGTGCTCTGGGATCCAGCCTAGGACCTACCTGTCCATAGAGCTTCACCTCTGCACTGCTGCACAGGTAAGGGAAGAAGTCGCCTCCTGTTGGCATGAGGATACAGGTTGGACATCTCTTCTCTAGCTTCGGTTGCAAGTGCACTCTGGTCAAGCACCTGGAACAGAACACGAGGCCCAAAGTGTTCTTTCAACGTGTTCTTTGCACGTTCGGCGAAGGGCCGCCCAAACCTTACGCTAAGCCCTACTCTCATCCTAACCCGTACCCTCCACCGTACCCGTTCCCTCATCCTCATCCTAACCCTTCCCCTCATCCGTAGCGCAACCTGTACCCTAATACTAATTCCTACACTAACATGGACCCTAAACCAAGCCTGATCCCTAACCCGTCCCCTTCCCCGAACCATCCCCTACTCCTAAGCCGTCCACTAACGCTAATCTGTACCCTAAGCCTAACCCCATTCCTAAGCCTTGCCCGTGCACTAATCCTAATCATCTGTCCAGCAAAACGAACCCGGACCCTAAACAACTCTGCCCATTCCCTCATCCGTACCCTCCTCCCCACCCTTCAAAGAAAGAAAAAGAACCTGTTGTCGTACCCTGACCCGGACCCTCACTTGGATCCTAGTCGTAACCAGGACACTAACCCATACCCTAATCTGTACCGTCAACCGGACCCATTCCCTAAGCCACACCCTAACAAACACTAACCCGTAGCCGAAAACGTCCCCGAATCCTAACCCATGGTCGTCCCCTCCACTGTACCCTCCACCATACCCGTTCCCTAACCCGAACCCTTACCCTACCACGGAACCTACTCCTAACCCCTACACTAACAGTAACCCGTAGTCTCCCAGGACCCGAACCCGAACCCACTGTCGTCCCCTAACCTGGACCCTCAACCCAGCCCGCTCCCGAACTCATACCCTAAGCGTAATCCCTTTTCGTCCCCTAAACCGTCCTCGTTCCCTAATCTTATACCTAATCCGGATCCGAAGCCATACATACACTCGCAAACACGACCTAACACATACCCCAACACGAGCCCTCCACTGTACCCTCCACCGTACCCGTTCCCTAACCCAGACCCTAATCCGAACCAGAACCCTAAACCTTACGCTAACCCGTAGACTGACACGTACCCTGTGCCTGACCTGTTGTCGTACCCTAAGGCGTACCCATTCCCTAACCCTTACCCTAAGTGGTACCCTAATCCTTACACTGACACTAACCCGTACCCTAACAAGTACTCTAGGCCTAAAACTCGTTGGCGTCCCCTACCCTGGACCCGAAACCTTACCTGTTCCTTAACCCTAAACCTAACCCTTACCCTGACCCAGAAACTAATCCTAACCTGTACACTAACACTAAACCGTTCGTTCTCGGACCCTTACCTGTACCCTAAACCGTACCTGTTCCCTAAGCCTAACTCATCGTGGTACCCTAAGCTGTACCCGTTTCGGAACCTTAACCCTAACCCCATCCTTGCCCTAACCCGTCCTCCAGCCCTACACCTCCGGCGGCCCCTGACCTGGACCACCCACGGTGTCCCCGTTCCAGCCCTACACCTCCGGCGGCCCCTGTCCTGGACCACCCACGGTGTCCCCGTGCCCGTGCCTGAGCCTCAGCCTCAGCCTGCCCCAATCCTAGGCCCGCCCCTGACCCGTCCTCCAGCCCTACACCTCCGGCGGCCCCTGTCCTGGACCACCCACGGTGTCCCCGTTCCAGCCCTACACCTCCGGCGGCCCCTGTCCTGGACCACCCACGGTGTCCCCGTCCCCTCCCCCTCCCCCTCCCCCTCGCCCACACACTTACCCGAAGCCTTCCCCTAAGCCGTCCAGTAATGCGAACACGTACGCTAACGACCCTGACCCGTACTGCTTTGCTCAGGCTCTTGCTACTCCTTGCCAAATGGCAAAGCAACCATTTGTCACCACTAGTCTAATATCCATTGAGGCAGGTAGTAGAAGAAGTAGAGGCGTTTTGTTTGGGTGCGTGTGTTTGAGTGCATGCAAAGTAGACCGAGAAGTCCCTTCGTGGGCTTCGGGTTGACTCCGTTTACGTCTGGGGTCCTGCTCTGGCGGGATGCATTGTGTCCAGGAGCCAAGGTCCCATTGTAGCAAAGGGCTGCTTGAGTGTGTGAGTGAGTGGAGGCCTGTGGTTCTTAGACAAGGGCTAGTGGGCATCGAGTCCCTCAGGTGGCGCTAATACGCTTGAATTCTCCTGTCAGTCAGTCAGTCAGTTACTCATGTGGAGCCATGTATCGAGTCAATGCTTCACTCCTACAGAGAATTCTGTAGTCCTCTTCCTCGACGGCCAGAGACATCCAAAAACCCTTTCTGTTTCCAACCAGATTCTGTGTGCAAAGTGCTCTGGGATCCAGCCTAGGACCTACCTGTCCATAGAGCTTCACCTCTGCACTGCTGCACAGGTAAGGGAAGAAGTCGCCTCCTGTTGGCATGAGGATACAGGTTGGACATCTCTTCTCTAGCTTCGGTTGCAAGTGCACTCTGGTCAAGCACCTGGAACAGAACACGAGGCCCAAAGTGTTCTTTCAACGTGTTCTTTGCACGTTCGGCGAAGGGCCGCCCAAACCTTACGCTAAGCCCTACTCTCATCCTAACCCGTACCCTCCACCGTACCCGTTCCCTCATCCTCATCCTAACCCTTCCCCTCATCCGTAGCGCAACCTGTACCCTAATACTAATTCCTACACTAACATGGACCCTAAACCAAGCCTGATCCCTAACCCGTCCCCTTCCCCGAACCATCCCCTACTCCTAAGCCGTCCACTAACGCTAATCTGTACCCTAAGCCTAACCCCATTCCTAAGCCTTGCCCGTGCACTAATCCTAATCATCTGTCCAGCAAAACGAACCCGGACCCTAAACAACTCTGCCCATTCCCTCATCCGTACCCTCCTCCCCACCCTTCAAAGAAAAAGAACCTGTTGTCGTACCCTGACCCGGACCCTCACTTGGATCCTAGTCGTAACCAGGACACTAACCCATACCCTAATCTGTACCGTCAACCGGACCCATTCCCTAAGCCACACCCTAACAAACACTAACCCGTAGCCGAAAACGTCCCCGAATCCTAACCCATGGTCGTCCCCTCCACTGTACCCTCCACCATACCCGTTCCCTAACCCGAACCCTTACCCTACCACGGAACCTACTCCTAACCCCTACACTAACAGTAACCCGTAGTCTCCCAGGACCCGAACCCGAACCCACTGTCGTCCCCTAACCTGGACCCTCAACCCAGCCCGCTCCCGAACTCATACCCTAAGCGTAATCCCTTTTCGTCCCCTAAACCGTCCTCGTTCCCTAATCTTATACCTAATCCGGATCCGAAGCCATACATACACTCGCAAACACGACCTAACACATACCCCAACACGAGCCCTCCACTGTACCCTCCACCGTACCCGTTCCCTAACCCAGACCCTAATCCGAACCAGAACCCTAAACCTTACGCTAACCCGTAGACTGACACGTACCCTGTGCCTGACCTGTTGTCGTACCCTAAGGCGTACCCATTCCCTAACCCTTACCCTAAGTGGTACCCTAATCCTTACACTGACACTAACCCGTACCCTAACAAGTACTCTAGGCCTAAAACTCGTTGGCGTCCCCTACCCTGGACCCGAAACCTTACCTGTTCCTTAACCCTAAACCTAACCCTTACCCTGACCCAGAAACTAATCCTAACCTGTACACTAACACTAAACCGTTCGTTCTCGGACCCTTACCTGTACCCTAAACCGTACCTGTTCCCTAAGCCTAACTCATCGTGGTACCCTAAGCTGTACCCGTTTCGGAACCTTAACCCTAACCCCATCCTTGCCCTAACCCGTCCTCCAGCCCTACACCTCCGGCGGCCCCTGACCTGGACCACCCACGGTGTCCCCGTTCCAGCCCTACACCTCCGGCGGCCCCTGTCCTGGACCACCCACGGTGTCCCCGTGCCCGTGCCTGAGCCTCAGCCTCAGCCTGCCCCAATCCTAGGCCCGCCCCTGACCCGTCCTCCAGCCCTACACCTCCGGCGGCCCCTGTCCTGGACCACCCACGGTGTCCCCGTTCCAGCCCTACACCTCCGGCGGCCCCTGTCCTGGACCACCCACGGTGTCCCCGTCCCCTCCCCCTCCCCCTCCCCCTCGCCCACACACTTACCCGAAGCCTTCCCCTAAGCCGTCCAGTAATGCGAACACGTACGCTAACGACCCTGACCCGTACTGCTTTGCTCAGGCTCTTGCTACTCCTTGCCAAATGGCAAAGCAACCATTTGTCACCACTAGTCTAATATCCATTGAGGCAGGTAGTAGAAGAAGTAGAGGCGTTTTGTTTGGGTGCGTGTGTTTGAGTGCATGCAAAGTAGACCGAGAAGTCCCTTCGTGGGCTTCGGGTTGACTCCGTTTACGTCTGGGGTCCTGCTCTGGCGGGATGCATTGTGTCCAGGAGCCAAGGTCCCATTGTAGCAAAGGGCTGCTTGAGTGTGTGAGTGAGTGGAGGCCTGTGGTTCTTAGACAAGGGCTAGTGGGCATCGAGTCCCTCAGGTGGCGCTAATACGCTTGAATTCTCCTGTCAGTCAGTCAGTCAGTTACTCATGTGGAGCCATGTATCGAGTCAATGCTTCACTCCTACAGAGAATTCTGTAGTCCTCTTCCTCGACGGCCAGAGACATCCAAAAACCCTTTCTGTTTCCAACCAGATTCTGTGTGCAAAGTGCTCTGGGATCCAGCCTAGGACCTACCTGTCCATAGAGCTTCACCTCTGCACTGCTGCACAGGTAAGGGAAGAAGTCGCCTCCTGTTGGCATGAGGATACAGGTTGGACATCTCTTCTCTAGCTTCGGTTGCAAGTGCACTCTGGTCAAGCACCTGGAACAGAACACGAGGCCCAAAGTGTTCTTTCAACGTGTTCTTTGCACGTTCGGCGAAGGGCCGCCCAAACCTTACGCTAAGCCCTACTCTCATCCTAACCCGTACCCTCCACCGTACCCGTTCCCTCATCCTCATCCTAACCCTTCCCCTCATCCGTAGCGCAACCTGTACCCTAATACTAATTCCTACACTAACAAACATGGACCCTAAACCAAGCCTGATCCCTAACCCGTCCCCTTCCCCGAACCATCCCCTACTCCTAAGCCGTCCACTAACGCTAATCTGTACCCTAAGCCTAACCCCATTCCTAAGCCTTGCCCGTGCACTAATCCTAATCATCTGTCCAGCAAAACGAACCCGGACCCTAAACAACTCTGCCCATTCCCTCATCCGGACCCTCCTCCCAACCCTTCAAAGAAAGAAAAAGAACCTGTTGGCGTACCCTGACCCGGACCCTCACTTGGATCCTAGTCGTAACCAGGACACTAACCCATACCCTAATCTGTACCGTCAACCGGACCCATTCCCTAAGCCACACCCTAACAAACACTAACCCGTAGCCGAAAACGTCCCCGAATCCTAACCCATGGTCGTCCCCTCCACTGTACCCTCCACCATACCCGTTCCCTAACCCGAACCCTTACCCTACCACGGAACCTACTCCTAACCCCTACACTAACAGTAACCCGTAGTCTCCCAGGACCCGAACCCGAACCCACTGTCGTCCCCTAACCTGGACCCTCAACCCAGCCCGCTCCCGAACTCATACCCTAAGCGTAATCCCTTTTCGTCCCCTAAACCGTCCTCGTTCCCTAATCTTATACCTAATCCGGATCCGAAGCCATACATACACTCGCAAACACGACCTAACACATACCCCAACACGAGCCCTCCACTGTACCCTCCACCGTACCCGTTCCCTAACCCAGACCCTAATCCGAACCAGAACCCTAAACCTTACGCTAACCCGTAGACTGACACGTACCCTGTGCCTGACCTGTTGTCGTACCCTAAGGCGTACCCATTCCCTAACCCTTACCCTAAGTGGTACCCTAATCCTTACACTGACACTAACCCGTACCCTAACAAGTACTCTAGGCCTAAAACTCGTTGGCGTCCCCTACCCTGGACCCGAAACCTTACCTGTTCCTTAACCCTAAACCTAACCCTTACCCTGACCCAGAAACTAATCCTAACCTGTACACTAACACTAAACCGTTCGTTCTCGGACCCTTACCTGTACCCTAAACCGTACCTGTTCCCTAAGCCTAACTCATCGTGGTACCCTAAGCTGTACCCGTTTCGGAACCTTAACCCTAACCCCATCCTTGCCCTAACCCGTCCTCCAGCCCTACACCTCCGGCGGCCCCTGACCTGGACCACCCACGGTGTCCCCGTTCCAGCCCTACACCTCCGGCGGCCCCTGTCCTGGACCACCCACGGTGTCCCCGTGCCCGTGCCTGAGCCTCAGCCTCAGCCTGCCCCAATCCTAGGCCCGCCCCTGACCCGTCCTCCAGCCCTACACCTCCGGCGGCCCCTGTCCTGGACCACCCACGGTGTCCCCGTTCCAGCCCTACACCTCCGGCGGCCCCTGTCCTGGACCACCCACGGTGTCCCCGTCCCCTCCCCCTCCCCCTCCCCCTCGCCCACACACTTACCCGAAGCCTTCCCCTAAGCCGTCCAGTAATGCGAACACGTACGCTAACGACCCTGACCCGTACTGCTTTGCTCAGGCTCTTGCTACTCCTTGCCAAATGGCAAAGCAACCATTTGTCACCACTAGTCTAATATCCATTGAGGCAGGTAGTAGAAGAAGTAGAGGCGTTTTGTTTGGGTGCGTGTGTTTGAGTGCATGCAAAGTAGACCGAGAAGTCCCTTCGTGGGCTTCGGGTTGACTCCGTTTACGTCTGGGGTCCTGCTCTGGCGGGATGCATTGTGTCCAGGAGCCAAGGTCCCATTGTAGCAAAGGGCTGCTTGAGTGTGTGAGTGAGTGGAGGCCTGTGGTTCTTAGACAAGGGCTAGTGGGCATCGAGTCCCTCAGGTGGCGCTAATACGCTTGAATTCTCCTGTCAGTCAGTCAGTCAGTTACTCATGTGGAGCCATGTATCGAGTCAATGCTTCACTCCTACAGAGAATTCTGTAGTCCTCTTCCTCGACGGCCAGAGACATCCAAAAACCCTTTCTGTTTCCAACCAGATTCTGTGTGCAAAGTGCTCTGGGATCCAGCCTAGGACCTACCTGTCCATAGAGCTTCACCTCTGCACTGCTGCACAGGTAAGGGAAGAAGTCGCCTCCTGTTGGCATGAGGATACAGGTTGGACATCTCTTCTCTAGCTTCGGTTGCAAGTGCACTCTGGTCAAGCACCTGGAACAGAACACGAGGCCCAAAGTGTTCTTTCAACGTGTTCTTTGCACGTTCGGCGAAGGGCCGCCCAAACCTTACGCTAAGCCCTACTCTCATCCTAACCCGTACCCTCCACCGTACCCGTTCCCTCATCCTCATCCTAACCCTTCCCCTCATCCGTAGCGCAACCTGTACCCTAATACTAATTCCTACACTAACAAACATGGACCCTAAACCAAGCCTGATCCCTAACCCGTCCCCTTCCCCGAACCATCCCCTACTCCTAAGCCGTCCACTAACGCTAATCTGTACCCTAAGCCTAACCCCATTCCTAAGCCTTGCCCGTGCACTAATCCTAATCATCTGTCCAGCAAAACGAACCCGGACCCTAAACAACTCTGCCCATTCCCTCATCCGGACCCTCCTCCCAACCCTTCAAAGAAAGAAAAAGAACCTGTTGGCGTACCCTGACCCGGACCCTCACTTGGATCCTAGTCGTAACCAGGACACTAACCCATACCCTAATCTGTACCGTCAACCGGACCCATTCCCTAAGCCACACCCTAACAAACACTAACCCGTAGCCGAAAACGTCCCCGAATCCTAACCCATGGTCGTCCCCTCCACTGTACCCTCCACCATACCCGTTCCCTAACCCGAACCCTTACCCTACCACGGAACCTACTCCTAACCCCTACACTAACAGTAACCCGTAGTCTCCCAGGACCCGAACCCGAACCCACTGTCGTCCCCTAACCTGGACCCTCAACCCAGCCCGCTCCCGAACTCATACCCTAAGCGTAATCCCTTTTCGTCCCCTAAACCGTCCTCGTTCCCTAATCTTATACCTAATCCGGATCCGAAGCCATACATACACTCGCAAACACGACCTAACACATACCCCAACACGAGCCCTCCACTGTACCCTCCACCGTACCCGTTCCCTAACCCAGACCCTAATCCGAACCAGAACCCTAAACCTTACGCTAACCCGTAGACTGACACGTACCCTGTGCCTGACCTGTTGTCGTACCCTAAGGCGTACCCATTCCCTAACCCTTACCCTAAGTGGTACCCTAATCCTTACACTGACACTAACCCGTACCCTAACAAGTACTCTAGGCCTAAAACTCGTTGGCGTCCCCTACCCTGGACCCGAAACCTTACCTGTTCCTTAACCCTAAACCTAACCCTTACCCTGACCCAGAAACTAATCCTAACCTGTACACTAACACTAAACCGTTCGTTCTCGGACCCTTACCTGTACCCTAAACCGTACCTGTTCCCTAAGCCTAACTCATCGTGGTACCCTAAGCTGTACCCGTTTCGGAACCTTAACCCTAACCCCATCCTTGCCCTAACCCGTCCTCCAGCCCTACACCTCCGGCGGCCCCTGACCTGGACCACCCACGGTGTCCCCGTTCCAGCCCTACACCTCCGGCGGCCCCTGTCCTGGACCACCCACGGTGTCCCCGTGCCCGTGCCTGAGCCTCAGCCTCAGCCTGCCCCAATCCTAGGCCCGCCCCTGACCCGTCCTCCAGCCCTACACCTCCGGCGGCCCCTGTCCTGGACCACCCACGGTGTCCCCGTTCCAGCCCTACACCTCCGGCGGCCCCTGTCCTGGACCACCCACGGTGTCCCCGTCCCCTCCCCCTCCCCCTCCCCCTCGCCCACACACTTACCCGAAGCCTTCCCCTAAGCCGTCCAGTAATGCGAACACGTACGCTAACGACCCTGACCCGTACTGCTTTGCTCAGGCTCTTGCTACTCCTTGCCAAATGGCAAAGCAACCATTTGTCACCACTAGTCTAATATCCATTGAGGCAGGTAGTAGAAGAAGTAGAGGCGTTTTGTTTGGGTGCGTGTGTTTGAGTGCATGCAAAGTAGACCGAGAAGTCCCTTCGTGGGCTTCGGGTTGACTCCGTTTACGTCTGGGGTCCTGCTCTGGCGGGATGCATTGTGTCCAGGAGCCAAGGTCCCATTGTAGCAAAGGGCTGCTTGAGTGTGTGAGTGAGTGGAGGCCTGTGGTTCTTAGACAAGGGCTAGTGGGCATCGAGTCCCTCAGGTGGCGCTAATACGCTTGAATTCTCCTGTCAGTCAGTCAGTCAGTTACTCATGTGGAGCCATGTATCGAGTCAATGCTTCACTCCTACAGAGAATTCTGTAGTCCTCTTCCTCGACGGCCAGAGACATCCAAAAACCCTTTCTGTTTCCAACCAGATTCTGTGTGCAAAGTGCTCTGGGATCCAGCCTAGGACCTACCTGTCCATAGAGCTTCACCTCTGCACTGCTGCACAGGTAAGGGAAGAAGTCGCCTCCTGTTGGCATGAGGATACAGGTTGGACATCTCTTCTCTAGCTTCGGTTGCAAGTGCACTCTGGTCAAGCACCTGGAACAGAACACGAGGCCCAAAGTGTTCTTTCAACGTGTTCTTTGCACGTTCGGCGAAGGGCCGCCCAAACCTTACGCTAAGCCCTACTCTCATCCTAACCCGTACCCTCCACCGTACCCGTTCCCTCATCCTCATCCTAACCCTTCCCCTCATCCGTAGCGCAACCTGTACCCTAATACTAATTCCTACACTAACAAACATGGACCCTAAACCAAGCCTGATCCCTAACCCGTCCCCTTCCCCGAACCATCCCCTACTCCTAAGCCGTCCACTAACGCTAATCTGTACCCTAAGCCTAACCCCATTCCTAAGCCTTGCCCGTGCACTAATCCTAATCATCTGTCCAGCAAAACGAACCCGGACCCTAAACAACTCTGCCCATTCCCTCATCCGGACCCTCCTCCCAACCCTTCAAAGAAAGAAAAAGAACCTGTTGGCGTACCCTGACCCGGACCCTCACTTGGATCCTAGTCGTAACCAGGACACTAACCCATACCCTAATCTGTACCGTCAACCGGACCCATTCCCTAAGCCACACCCTAACAAACACTAACCCGTAGCCGAAAACGTCCCCGAATCCTAACCCATGGTCGTCCCCTCCACTGTACCCTCCACCATACCCGTTCCCTAACCCGAACCCTTACCCTACCACGGAACCTACTCCTAACCCCTACACTAACAGTAACCCGTAGTCTCCCAGGACCCGAACCCGAACCCACTGTCGTCCCCTAACCTGGACCCTCAACCCAGCCCGCTCCCGAACTCATACCCTAAGCGTAATCCCTTTTCGTCCCCTAAACCGTCCTCGTTCCCTAATCTTATACCTAATCCGGATCCGAAGCCATACATACACTCGCAAACACGACCTAACACATACCCCAACACGAGCCCTCCACTGTACCCTCCACCGTACCCGTTCCCTAACCCAGACCCTAATCCGAACCAGAACCCTAAACCTTACGCTAACCCGTAGACTGACACGTACCCTGTGCCTGACCTGTTGTCGTACCCTAAGGCGTACCCATTCCCTAACCCTTACCCTAAGTGGTACCCTAATCCTTACACTGACACTAACCCGTACCCTAACAAGTACTCTAGGCCTAAAACTCGTTGGCGTCCCCTACCCTGGACCCGAAACCTTACCTGTTCCTTAACCCTAAACCTAACCCTTACCCTGACCCAGAAACTAATCCTAACCTGTACACTAACACTAAACCGTTCGTTCTCGGACCCTTACCTGTACCCTAAACCGTACCTGTTCCCTAAGCCTAACTCATCGTGGTACCCTAAGCTGTACCCGTTTCGGAACCTTAACCCTAACCCCATCCTTGCCCTAACCCGTCCTCCAGCCCTACACCTCCGGCGGCCCCTGACCTGGACCACCCACGGTGTCCCCGTTCCAGCCCTACACCTCCGGCGGCCCCTGTCCTGGACCACCCACGGTGTCCCCGTGCCCGTGCCTGAGCCTCAGCCTCAGCCTGCCCCAATCCTAGGCCCGCCCCTGACCCGTCCTCCAGCCCTACACCTCCGGCGGCCCCTGTCCTGGACCACCCACGGTGTCCCCGTTCCAGCCCTACACCTCCGGCGGCCCCTGTCCTGGACCACCCACGGTGTCCCCGTCCCCTCCCCCTCCCCCTCCCCCTCGCCCACACACTTACCCGAAGCCTTCCCCTAAGCCGTCCAGTAATGCGAACACGTACGCTAACGACCCTGACCCGTACTGCTTTGCTCAGGCTCTTGCTACTCCTTGCCAAATGGCAAAGCAACCATTTGTCACCACTAGTCTAATATCCATTGAGGCAGGTAGTAGAAGAAGTAGAGGCGTTTTGTTTGGGTGCGTGTGTTTGAGTGCATGCAAAGTAGACCGAGAAGTCCCTTCGTGGGCTTCGGGTTGACTCCGTTTACGTCTGGGGTCCTGCTCTGGCGGGATGCATTGTGTCCAGGAGCCAAGGTCCCATTGTAGCAAAGGGCTGCTTGAGTGTGTGAGTGAGTGGAGGCCTGTGGTTCTTAGACAAGGGCTAGTGGGCATCGAGTCCCTCAGGTGGCGCTAATACGCTTGAATTCTCCTGTCAGTCAGTCAGTCAGTTACTCATGTGGAGCCATGTATCGAGTCAATGCTTCACTCCTACAGAGAATTCTGTAGTCCTCTTCCTCGACGGCCAGAGACATCCCAAAACCCTTTCTGTTTCCAACCAGATTCTGTGTGCAAAGTGCTCTGGGATCCAGCCTAGGACCTACCTGTCCATAGAGCTTCACCTCTGCACTGCTGCACAGGTAAGGGAAGAAGTCGCCTCCTGTTGGCATGAGGATACAGGTTGGACATCTCTTCTCTAGCTTCGGTTGCAAGTGCACTCTGGTCAAGCACCTGGAACAGAACACGAGGCCCAAAGTGTTCTTTCAACGTGTTCTTTGCACGTTCGGCGAAGGGCCGCCCAAACCTTACGCTAAGCCCTACTCTCATCCTAACCCGTACCCTCCACCGTACCCGTTCCCTCATCCTCATCCTAACCCTTCCCCTCATCCGTAGCGCAACCTGTACCCTAATACTAATTCCTACACTAACAAACATGGACCCTAAACCAAGCCTGATCCCTAACCCGTCCCCTTCCCCGAACCATCCCCTACTCCTAAGCCGTCCACTAACGCTAATCTGTACCCTAAGCCTAACCCCATTCCTAAGCCTTGCCCGTGCACTAATCCTAATCATCTGTCCAGCAAAACGAACCCGGACCCTAAACAACTCTGCCCATTCCCTCATCCGGACCCTCCTCCCAACCCTTCAAAGAAAGAAAAAGAACCTGTTGTCGTACCCTGACCCGGACCCTCACTTGGATCCTAGTCGTAACCAGGACACTAACCCATACCCTAATCTGTACCGTCAACCGGACCCATTCCCTAAGCCACACCCTAACAAACACTAACCCGTAGCCGAAAACGTCCCCGAATCCTAACCCATGGTCGTCCCCTCCACTGTACCCTCCACCATACCCGTTCCCTAACCCGAACCCTTACCCTACCACGGAACCTACTCCTAACCCCTACACTAACAGTAACCCGTAGTCTCCCAGGACCCGAACCCGAACCCACTGTCGTCCCCTAACCTGGACCCTCAACCCAGCCCGCTCCCGAACTCATACCCTAAGCGTAATCCCTTTTCGTCCCCTAAACCGTCCTCGTTCCCTAATCTTATACCTAATCCGGATCCGAAGCCATACATACACTCGCAAACACGACCTAACACATACCCCAACACGAGCCCTCCACTGTACCCTCCACCGTACCCGTTCCCTAACCCAGACCCTAATCCGAACCAGAACCCTAAACCTTACGCTAACCCGTAGACTGACACGTACCCTGTGCCTGACCTGTTGTCGTACCCTAAGGCGTACCCATTCCCTAACCCTTACCCTAAGTGGTACCCTAATCCTTACACTGACACTAACCCGTACCCTAACAAGTACTCTAGGCCTAAAACTCGTTGGCGTCCCCTACCCTGGACCCGAAACCTTACCTGTTCCTTAACCCTAAACCTAACCCTTACCCTGACCCAGAAACTAATCCTAACCTGTACACTAACACTAAACCGTTCGTTCTCGGACCCTTACCTGTACCCTAAACCGTACCTGTTCCCTAAGCCTAACTCATCGTGGTACCCTAAGCTGTACCCGTTTCGGAACCTTAACCCTAACCCCATCCTTGCCCTAACCCGTCCTCCAGCCCTACACCTCCGGCGGCCCCTGACCTGGACCACCCACGGTGTCCCCGTTCCAGCCCTACACCTCCGGCGGCCCCTGTCCTGGACCACCCACGGTGTCCCCGTGCCCGTGCCTGAGCCTCAGCCTCAGCCTGCCCCAATCCTAGGCCCGCCCCTGACCCGTCCTCCAGCCCTACACCTCCGGCGGCCCCTGTCCTGGACCACCCACGGTGTCCCCGTTCCAGCCCTACACCTCCGGCGGCCCCTGTCCTGGACCACCCACGGTGTCCCCGTCCCCTCCCCCTCCCCCTCCCCCTCGCCCACACACTTACCCGAAGCCTTCCCCTAAGCCGTCCAGTAATGCGAACACGTACGCTAACGACCCTGACCCGTACTGCTTTGCTCAGGCTCTTGCTACTCCTTGCCAAATGGCAAAGCAACCATTTGTCACCACTAGTCTAATATCCATTGAGGCAGGTAGTAGAAGAAGTAGAGGCGTTTTGTTTGGGTGCGTGTGTTTGAGTGCATGCAAAGTAGACCGAGAAGTCCCTTCGTGGGCTTCGGGTTGACTCCGTTTACGTCTGGGGTCCTGCTCTGGCGGGATGCATTGTGTCCAGGAGCCAAGGTCCCATTGTAGCAAAGGGCTGCTTGAGTGTGTGAGTGAGTGGAGGCCTGTGGTTCTTAGACAAGGGCTAGTGGGCATCGAGTCCCTCAGGTGGCGCTAATACGCTTGAATTCTCCTGTCAGTCAGTCAGTCAGTTACTCATGTGGAGCCATGTATCGAGTCAATGCTTCACTCCTACAGAGAATTCTGTAGTCCTCTTCCTCGACGGCCAGAGACATCCCAAAACCCTTTCTGTTTCCAACCAGATTCTGTGTGCAAAGTGCTCTGGGATCCAGCCTAGGACCTACCTGTCCATAGAGCTTCACCTCTGCACTGCTGCACAGGTAAGGGAAGAAGTCGCCTCCTGTTGGCATGAGGATACAGGTTGGACATCTCTTCTCTAGCTTCGGTTGCAAGTGCACTCTGGTCAAGCACCTGGAACAGAACACGAGGCCCAAAGTGTTCTTTCAACGTGTTCTTTGCACGTTCGGCGAAGGGCCGCCCAAACCTTACGCTAAGCCCTACTCTCATCCTAACCCGTACCCTCCACCGTACCCGTTCCCTCATCCTCATCCTAACCCTTCCCCTCATCCGTAGCGCAACCTGTACCCTAATACTAATTCCTACACTAACAAACATGGACCCTAAACCAAGCCTGATCCCTAACCCGTCCCCTTCCCCGAACCATCCCCTACTCCTAAGCCGTCCACTAACGCTAATCTGTACCCTAAGCCTAACCCCATTCCTAAGCCTTGCCCGTGCACTAATCCTAATCATCTGTCCAGCAAAACGAACCCGGACCCTAAACAACTCTGCCCATTCCCTCATCCGGACCCTCCTCCCAACCCTTCAAAGAAAGAAAAAGAACCTGTTGGCGTACCCTGACCCGGACCCTCACTTGGATCCTAGTCGTAACCAGGACACTAACCCATACCCTAATCTGTACCGTCAACCGGACCCATTCCCTAAGCCACACCCTAACAAACACTAACCCGTAGCCGAAAACGTCCCCGAATCCTAACCCATGGTCGTCCCCTCCACTGTACCCTCCACCATACCCGTTCCCTAACCCGAACCCTTACCCTACCACGGAACCTACTCCTAACCCCTACACTAACAGTAACCCGTAGTCTCCCAGGACCCGAACCCGAACCCACTGTCGTCCCCTAACCTGGACCCTCAACCCAGCCCGCTCCCGAACTCATACCCTAAGCGTAATCCCTTTTCGTCCCCTAAACCGTCCTCGTTCCCTAATCTTATACCTAATCCGGATCCGAAGCCATACATACACTCGCAAACACGACCTAACACATACCCCAACACGAGCCCTCCACTGTACCCTCCACCGTACCCGTTCCCTAACCCAGACCCTAATCCGAACCAGAACCCTAAACCTTACGCTAACCCGTAGACTGACACGTACCCTGTGCCTGACCTGTTGTCGTACCCTAAGGCGTACCCATTCCCTAACCCTTACCCTAAGTGGTACCCTAATCCTTACACTGACACTAACCCGTACCCTAACAAGTACTCTAGGCCTAAAACTCGTTGGCGTCCCCTACCCTGGACCCGAAACCTTACCTGTTCCTTAACCCTAAACCTAACCCTTACCCTGACCCAGAAACTAATCCTAACCTGTACACTAACACTAAACCGTTCGTTCTCGGACCCTTACCTGTACCCTAAACCGTACCTGTTCCCTAAGCCTAACTCATCGTGGTACCCTAAGCTGTACCCGTTTCGGAACCTTAACCCTAACCCCATCCTTGCCCTAACCCGTCCTCCAGCCCTACACCTCCGGCGGCCCCTGACCTGGACCACCCACGGTGTCCCCGTTCCAGCCCTACACCTCCGGCGGCCCCTGTCCTGGACCACCCACGGTGTCCCCGTGCCCGTGCCTGAGCCTCAGCCTCAGCCTGCCCCAATCCTAGGCCCGCCCCTGACCCGTCCTCCAGCCCTACACCTCCGGCGGCCCCTGTCCTGGACCACCCACGGTGTCCCCGTTCCAGCCCTACACCTCCGGCGGCCCCTGTCCTGGACCACCCACGGTGTCCCCGTCCCCTCCCCCTCCCCCTCCCCCTCGCCCACACACTTACCCGAAGCCTTCCCCTAAGCCGTCCAGTAATGCGAACACGTACGCTAACGACCCTGACCCGTACTGCTTTGCTCAGGCTCTTGCTACTCCTTGCCAAATGGCAAAGCAACCATTTGTCACCACTAGTCTAATATCCATTGAGGCAGGTAGTAGAAGAAGTAGAGGCGTTTTGTTTGGGTGCGTGTGTTTGAGTGCATGCAAAGTAGACCGAGAAGTCCCTTCGTGGGCTTCGGGTTGACTCCGTTTACGTCTGGGGTCCTGCTCTGGCGGGATGCATTGTGTCCAGGAGCCAAGGTCCCATTGTAGCAAAGGGCTGCTTGAGTGTGTGAGTGAGTGGAGGCCTGTGGTTCTTAGACAAGGGCTAGTGGGCATCGAGTCCCTCAGGTGGCGCTAATACGCTTGAATTCTCCTGTCAGTCAGTCAGTCAGTTACTCATGTGGAGCCATGTATCGAGTCAATGCTTCACTCCTACAGAGAATTCTGTAGTCCTCTTCCTCGACGGCCAGAGGTACAGCAATCTTACCAAAGGAAATTACAGTGAAGTCGGGTGACAAGACAGGAATGGTGCTAGTTATATTTTCATTATTCTTAAATGCAGGTTGGATCACAACACTTTCTCACCAAAAGTCTTTCAGTGACCACCCTCGCCTTCCGAGCTCTGTCCAGCCTTGACCTTCAGCCGCAGGTGTACAGCTCAGAACCGCTGGGCTCTCTTTGTGATCCAGGCCTCATGCTCTGTCCATGCTCCTTCCCCTTCCTGGTGCCCCTTCCCATCCTGTGCAACACCCCCCCACCCCATTTATTCAATGCACCCTTCTTTCTGCTTGGAAGTTTCCTACTCCTCATCCTAACCCTTCCCCTCATCCGTAGCGCAACCTGTACCCTAATACTAATTCCTACACTAACAAACATGGACCCTAAACCAAGCCTGATCCCTAACCCGTCCCCTTCCCCGAACCATCCCCTACTCCTAAGCCGTCCACTAACGCTAATCTGTACCCTAAGCCTAACCCCATTCCTAAGCCTTGCCCGTGCACTAATCCTAATCATCTGTCCAGCAAAACGAACCCGGACCCTAAACAACTCTGCCCATTCCCTCATCCGGACCCTCCTCCCAACCCTTCAAAGAAAGAAAAAGAACCTGTTGGCGTACCCTGACCCGGACCCTCACTTGGATCCTAGTCGTAACCAGGACACTAACCCATACCCTAATCTGTACCGTCAACCGGACCCATTCCCTAAGCCACACCCTAACAAACACTAACCCGTAGCCGAAAACGTCCCCGAATCCTAACCCATGGTCGTCCCCTCCACTGTACCCTCCACCATACCCGTTCCCTAACCCGAACCCTTACCCTACCACGGAACCTACTCCTAACCCCTACACTAACAGTAACCCGTAGTCTCCCAGGACCCGAACCCGAACCCACTGTCGTCCCCTAACCTGGACCCTCAACCCAGCCCGCTCCCGAACTCATACCCTAAGCGTAATCCCTTTTCGTCCCCTAAACCGTCCTCGTTCCCTAATCTTATACCTAATCCGGATCCGAAGCCATACATACACTCGCAAACACGACCTAACACATACCCCAACACGAGCCCTCCACTGTACCCTCCACCGTACCCGTTCCCTAACCCAGACCCTAATCCGAACCAGAACCCTAAACCTTACGCTAACCCGTAGACTGACACGTACCCTGTGCCTGACCTGTTGTCGTACCCTAAGGCGTACCCATTCCCTAACCCTTACCCTAAGTGGTACCCTAATCCTTACACTGACACTAACCCGTACCCTAACAAGTACTCTAGGCCTAAAACTCGTTGGCGTCCCCTACCCTGGACCCGAAACCTTACCTGTTCCTTAACCCTAAACCTAACCCTTACCCTGACCCAGAAACTAATCCTAACCTGTACACTAACACTAAACCGTTCGTTCTCGGACCCTTACCTGTACCCTAAACCGTACCTGTTCCCTAAGCCTAACTCATCGTGGTACCCTAAGCTGTACCCGTTTCGGAACCTTAACCCTAACCCCATCCTTGCCCTAACCCGTCCTCCAGCCCTACACCTCCGGCGGCCCCTGACCTGGACCACCCACGGTGTCCCCGTTCCAGCCCTACACCTCCGGCGGCCCCTGTCCTGGACCACCCACGGTGTCCCCGTGCCCGTGCCTGAGCCTCAGCCTCAGCCTGCCCCAATCCTAGGCCCGCCCCTGACCCGTCCTCCAGCCCTACACCTCCGGCGGCCCCTGTCCTGGACCACCCACGGTGTCCCCGTTCCAGCCCTACACCTCCGGCGGCCCCTGTCCTGGACCACCCACGGTGTCCCCGTCCCCTCCCCCTCCCCCTCCCCCTCGCCCACACACTTACCCGAAGCCTTCCCCTAAGCCGTCCAGTAATGCGAACACGTACGCTAACGACCCTGACCCGTACTGCTTTGCTCAGGCTCTTGCTACTCCTTGCCAAATGGCAAAGCAACCATTTGTCACCACTAGTCTAATATCCATTGAGGCAGGTAGTAGAAGAAGTAGAGGCGTTTTGTTTGGGTGCGTGTGTTTGAGTGCATGCAAAGTAGACCGAGAAGTCCCTTCGTGGGCTTCGGGTTGACTCCGTTTACGTCTGGGGTCCTGCTCTGGCGGGATGCATTGTGTCCAGGAGCCAAGGTCCCATTGTAGCAAAGGGCTGCTTGAGTGTGTGAGTGAGTGGAGGCCTGTGGTTCTTAGACAAGGGCTAGTGGGCATCGAGTCCCTCAGGTGGCGCTAATACGCTTGAATTCTCCTGTCAGTCAGTCAGTCAGTTACTCATGTGGAGCCATGTATCGAGTCAATGCTTCACTCCTACAGAGAATTCTGTAGTCCTCTTCCTCGACGGCCAGAGACATCCAAAAACCCTTTCTGTTTCCAACCAGATTCTGTGTGCAAAGTGCTCTGGGATCCAGCCTAGGACCTACCTGTCCATAGAGCTTCACCTCTGCACTGCTGCACAGGTAAGGGAAGAAGTCGCCTCCTGTTGGCATGAGGATACAGGTTGGACATCTCTTCTCTAGCTTCGGTTGCAAGTGCACTCTGGTCAAGCACCTGGAACAGAACACGAGGCCCAAAGTGTTCTTTCAACGTGTTCTTTGCACGTTCGGCGAAGGGCCGCCCAAACCTTACGCTAAGCCCTACTCTCATCCTAACCCGTACCCTCCACCGTACCCGTTCCCTCATCCTCATCCTAACCCTTCCCCTCATCCGTAGCGCAACCTGTACCCTAATACTAATTCCTACACTAACAAACATGGACCCTAAACCAAGCCTGATCCCTAACCCGTCCCCTTCCCCGAACCATCCCCTACTCCTAAGCCGTCCACTAACGCTAATCTGTACCCTAAGCCTAACCCCATTCCTAAGCCTTGCCCGTGCACTAATCCTAATCATCTGTCCAGCAAAACGAACCCGGACCCTAAACAACTCTGCCCATTCCCTCATCCGGACCCTCCTCCCAACCCTTCAAAGAAAGAAAAAGAACCTGTTGGCGTACCCTGACCCGGACCCTCACTTGGATCCTAGTCGTAACCAGGACACTAACCCATACCCTAATCTGTACCGTCAACCGGACCCATTCCCTAAGCCACACCCTAACAAACACTAACCCGTAGCCGAAAACGTCCCCGAATCCTAACCCATGGTCGTCCCCTCCACTGTACCCTCCACCATACCCGTTCCCTAACCCGAACCCTTACCCTACCACGGAACCTACTCCTAACCCCTACACTAACAGTAACCCGTAGTCTCCCAGGACCCGAACCCGAACCCACTGTCGTCCCCTAACCTGGACCCTCAACCCAGCCCGCTCCCGAACTCATACCCTAAGCGTAATCCCTTTTCGTCCCCTAAACCGTCCTCGTTCCCTAATCTTATACCTAATCCGGATCCGAAGCCATACATACACTCGCAAACACGACCTAACACATACCCCAACACGAGCCCTCCACTGTACCCTCCACCGTACCCGTTCCCTAACCCAGACCCTAATCCGAACCAGAACCCTAAACCTTACGCTAACCCGTAGACTGACACGTACCCTGTGCCTGACCTGTTGTCGTACCCTAAGGCGTACCCATTCCCTAACCCTTACCCTAAGTGGTACCCTAATCCTTACACTGACACTAACCCGTACCCTAACAAGTACTCTAGGCCTAAAACTCGTTGGCGTCCCCTACCCTGGACCCGAAACCTTACCTGTTCCTTAACCCTAAACCTAACCCTTACCCTGACCCAGAAACTAATCCTAACCTGTACACTAACACTAAACCGTTCGTTCTCGGACCCTTACCTGTACCCTAAACCGTACCTGTTCCCTAAGCCTAACTCATCGTGGTACCCTAAGCTGTACCCGTTTCGGAACCTTAACCCTAACCCCATCCTTGCCCTAACCCGTCCTCCAGCCCTACACCTCCGGCGGCCCCTGACCTGGACCACCCACGGTGTCCCCGTTCCAGCCCTACACCTCCGGCGGCCCCTGTCCTGGACCACCCACGGTGTCCCCGTGCCCGTGCCTGAGCCTCAGCCTCAGCCTGCCCCAATCCTAGGCCCGCCCCTGACCCGTCCTCCAGCCCTACACCTCCGGCGGCCCCTGTCCTGGACCACCCACGGTGTCCCCGTTCCAGCCCTACACCTCCGGCGGCCCCTGTCCTGGACCACCCACGGTGTCCCCGTCCCCTCCCCCTCCCCCTCCCCCTCGCCCACACACTTACCCGAAGCCTTCCCCTAAGCCGTCCAGTAATGCGAACACGTACGCTAACGACCCTGACCCGTACTGCTTTGCTCAGGCTCTTGCTACTCCTTGCCAAATGGCAAAGCAACCATTTGTCACCACTAGTCTAATATCCATTGAGGCAGGTAGTAGAAGAAGTAGAGGCGTTTTGTTTGGGTGCGTGTGTTTGAGTGCATGCAAAGTAGACCGAGAAGTCCCTTCGTGGGCTTCGGGTTGACTCCGTTTACGTCTGGGGTCCTGCTCTGGCGGGATGCATTGTGTCCAGGAGCCAAGGTCCCATTGTAGCAAAGGGCTGCTTGAGTGTGTGAGTGAGTGGAGGCCTGTGGTTCTTAGACAAGGGCTAGTGGGCATCGAGTCCCTCAGGTGGCGCTAATACGCTTGAATTCTCCTGTCAGTCAGTCAGTCAGTTACTCATGTGGAGCCATGTATCGAGTCAATGCTTCACTCCTACAGAGAATTCTGTAGTCCTCTTCCTCGACGGCCAGAGACATCCCAAAACCCTTTCTGTTTCCAACCAGATTCTGTGTGCAAAGTGCTCTGGGATCCAGCCTAGGACCTACCTGTCCATAGAGCTTCACCTCTGCACTGCTGCACAGGTAAGGGAAGAAGTCGCCTCCTGTTGGCATGAGGATACAGGTTGGACATCTCTTCTCTAGCTTCGGTTGCAAGTGCACTCTGGTCAAGCACCTGGAACAGAACACGAGGCCCAAAGTGTTCTTTCAACGTGTTCTTTGCACGTTCGGCGAAGGGCCGCCCAAACCTTACGCTAAGCCCTACTCTCATCCTAACCCGTACCCTCCACCGTACCCGTTCCCTCATCCTCATCCTAACCCTTCCCCTCATCCGTAGCGCAACCTGTACCCTAATACTAATTCCTACACTAACATGGACCCTAAACCAAGCCTGATCCCTAACCCGTCCCCTTCCCCGAACCATCCCCTACTCCTAAGCCGTCCACTAACGCTAATCTGTACCCTAAGCCTAACCCCATTCCTAAGCCTTGCCCGTGCACTAATCCTAATCATCTGTCCAGCAAAACGAACCCGGACCCTAAACAACTCTGCCCATTCCCTCATCCGTACCCTCCTCCCCACCCTTCAAAGAAAAAGAACCTGTTGTCGTACCCTGACCCGGACCCTCACTTGGATCCTAGTCGTAACCAGGACACTAACCCATACCCTAATCTGTACCGTCAACCGGACCCATTCCCTAAGCCACACCCTAACAAACACTAACCCGTAGCCGAAAACGTCCCCGAATCCTAACCCATGGTCGTCCCCTCCACTGTACCCTCCACCATACCCGTTCCCTAACCCGAACCCTTACCCTACCACGGAACCTACTCCTAACCCCTACACTAACAGTAACCCGTAGTCTCCCAGGACCCGAACCCGAACCCACTGTCGTCCCCTAACCTGGACCCTCAACCCAGCCCGCTCCCGAACTCATACCCTAAGCGTAATCCCTTTTCGTCCCCTAAACCGTCCTCGTTCCCTAATCTTATACCTAATCCGGATCCGAAGCCATACATACACTCGCAAACACGACCTAACACATACCCCAACACGAGCCCTCCACTGTACCCTCCACCGTACCCGTTCCCTAACCCAGACCCTAATCCGAACCAGAACCCTAAACCTTACGCTAACCCGTAGACTGACACGTACCCTGTGCCTGACCTGTTGTCGTACCCTAAGGCGTACCCATTCCCTAACCCTTACCCTAAGTGGTACCCTAATCCTTACACTGACACTAACCCGTACCCTAACAAGTACTCTAGGCCTAAAACTCGTTGGCGTCCCCTACCCTGGACCCGAAACCTTACCTGTTCCTTAACCCTAAACCTAACCCTTACCCTGACCCAGAAACTAATCCTAACCTGTACACTAACACTAAACCGTTCGTTCTCGGACCCTTACCTGTACCCTAAACCGTACCTGTTCCCTAAGCCTAACTCATCGTGGTACCCTAAGCTGTACCCGTTTCGGAACCTTAACCCTAACCCCATCCTTGCCCTAACCCGTCCTCCAGCCCTACACCTCCGGCGGCCCCTGACCTGGACCACCCACGGTGTCCCCGTTCCAGCCCTACACCTCCGGCGGCCCCTGTCCTGGACCACCCACGGTGTCCCCGTGCCCGTGCCTGAGCCTCAGCCTCAGCCTGCCCCAATCCTAGGCCCGCCCCTGACCCGTCCTCCAGCCCTACACCTCCGGCGGCCCCTGTCCTGGACCACCCACGGTGTCCCCGTTCCAGCCCTACACCTCCGGCGGCCCCTGTCCTGGACCACCCACGGTGTCCCCGTCCCCTCCCCCTCCCCCTCCCCCTCGCCCACACACTTACCCGAAGCCTTCCCCTAAGCCGTCCAGTAATGCGAACACGTACGCTAACGACCCTGACCCGTACTGCTTTGCTCAGGCTCTTGCTACTCCTTGCCAAATGGCAAAGCAACCATTTGTCACCACTAGTCTAATATCCATTGAGGCAGGTAGTAGAAGAAGTAGAGGCGTTTTGTTTGGGTGCGTGTGTTTGAGTGCATGCAAAGTAGACCGAGAAGTCCCTTCGTGGGCTTCGGGTTGACTCCGTTTACGTCTGGGGTCCTGCTCTGGCGGGATGCATTGTGTCCAGGAGCCAAGGTCCCATTGTAGCAAAGGGCTGCTTGAGTGTGTGAGTGAGTGGAGGCCTGTGGTTCTTAGACAAGGGCTAGTGGGCATCGAGTCCCTCAGGTGGCGCTAATACGCTTGAATTCTCCTGTCAGTCAGTCAGTCAGTTACTCATGTGGAGCCATGTATCGAGTCAATGCTTCACTCCTACAGAGAATTCTGTAGTCCTCTTCCTCGACGGCCAGAGACATCCCAAAACCCTTTCTGTTTCCAACCAGATTCTGTGTGCAAAGTGCTCTGGGATCCAGCCTAGGACCTACCTGTCCATAGAGCTTCACCTCTGCACTGCTGCACAGGTAAGGGAAGAAGTCGCCTCCTGTTGGCATGAGGATACAGGTTGGACATCTCTTCTCTAGCTTCGGTTGCAAGTGCACTCTGGTCAAGCACCTGGAACAGAACACGAGGCCCAAAGTGTTCTTTCAACGTGTTCTTTGCACGTTCGGCGAAGGGCCGCCCAAACCTTACGCTAAGCCCTACTCTCATCCTAACCCGTACCCTCCACCGTACCCGTTCCCTCATCCTCATCCTAACCCTTCCCCTCATCCGTAGCGCAACCTGTACCCTAATACTAATTCCTACACTAACATGGACCCTAAACCAAGCCTGATCCCTAACCCGTCCCCTTCCCCGAACCATCCCCTACTCCTAAGCCGTCCACTAACGCTAATCTGTACCCTAAGCCTAACCCCATTCCTAAGCCTTGCCCGTGCACTAATCCTAATCATCTGTCCAGCAAAACGAACCCGGACCCTAAACAACTCTGCCCATTCCCTCATCCGTACCCTCCTCCCCACCCTTCAAAGAAAAAGAACCTGTTGTCGTACCCTGACCCGGACCCTCACTTGGATCCTAGTCGTAACCAGGACACTAACCCATACCCTAATCTGTACCGTCAACCGGACCCATTCCCTAAGCCACACCCTAACAAACACTAACCCGTAGCCGAAAACGTCCCCGAATCCTAACCCATGGTCGTCCCCTCCACTGTACCCTCCACCATACCCGTTCCCTAACCCGAACCCTTACCCTACCACGGAACCTACTCCTAACCCCTACACTAACAGTAACCCGTAGTCTCCCAGGACCCGAACCCGAACCCACTGTCGTCCCCTAACCTGGACCCTCAACCCAGCCCGCTCCCGAACTCATACCCTAAGCGTAATCCCTTTTCGTCCCCTAAACCGTCCTCGTTCCCTAATCTTATACCTAATCCGGATCCGAAGCCATACATACACTCGCAAACACGACCTAACACATACCCCAACACGAGCCCTCCACTGTACCCTCCACCGTACCCGTTCCCTAACCCAGACCCTAATCCGAACCAGAACCCTAAACCTTACGCTAACCCGTAGACTGACACGTACCCTGTGCCTGACCTGTTGTCGTACCCTAAGGCGTACCCATTCCCTAACCCTTACCCTAAGTGGTACCCTAATCCTTACACTGACACTAACCCGTACCCTAACAAGTACTCTAGGCCTAAAACTCGTTGGCGTCCCCTACCCTGGACCCGAAACCTTACCTGTTCCTTAACCCTAAACCTAACCCTTACCCTGACCCAGAAACTAATCCTAACCTGTACACTAACACTAAACCGTTCGTTCTCGGACCCTTACCTGTACCCTAAACCGTACCTGTTCCCTAAGCCTAACTCATCGTGGTACCCTAAGCTGTACCCGTTTCGGAACCTTAACCCTAACCCCATCCTTGCCCTAACCCGTCCTCCAGCCCTACACCTCCGGCGGCCCCTGACCTGGACCACCCACGGTGTCCCCGTTCCAGCCCTACACCTCCGGCGGCCCCTGTCCTGGACCACCCACGGTGTCCCCGTGCCCGTGCCTGAGCCTCAGCCTCAGCCTGCCCCAATCCTAGGCCCGCCCCTGACCCGTCCTCCAGCCCTACACCTCCGGCGGCCCCTGTCCTGGACCACCCACGGTGTCCCCGTTCCAGCCCTACACCTCCGGCGGCCCCTGTCCTGGACCACCCACGGTGTCCCCGTCCCCTCCCCCTCCCCCTCCCCCTCGCCCACACACTTACCCGAAGCCTTCCCCTAAGCCGTCCAGTAATGCGAACACGTACGCTAACGACCCTGACCCGTACTGCTTTGCTCAGGCTCTTGCTACTCCTTGCCAAATGGCAAAGCAACCATTTGTCACCACTAGTCTAATATCCATTGAGGCAGGTAGTAGAAGAAGTAGAGGCGTTTTGTTTGGGTGCGTGTGTTTGAGTGCATGCAAAGTAGACCGAGAAGTCCCTTCGTGGGCTTCGGGTTGACTCCGTTTACGTCTGGGGTCCTGCTCTGGCGGGATGCATTGTGTCCAGGAGCCAAGGTCCCATTGTAGCAAAGGGCTGCTTGAGTGTGTGAGTGAGTGGAGGCCTGTGGTTCTTAGACAAGGGCTAGTGGGCATCGAGTCCCTCAGGTGGCGCTAATACGCTTGAATTCTCCTGTCAGTCAGTCAGTCAGTTACTCATGTGGAGCCATGTATCGAGTCAATGCTTCACTCCTACAGAGAATTCTGTAGTCCTCTTCCTCGACGGCCAGAGACATCCCAAAACCCTTTCTGTTTCCAACCAGATTCTGTGTGCAAAGTGCTCTGGGATCCAGCCTAGGACCTACCTGTCCATAGAGCTTCACCTCTGCACTGCTGCACAGGTAAGGGAAGAAGTCGCCTCCTGTTGGCATGAGGATACAGGTTGGACATCTCTTCTCTAGCTTCGGTTGCAAGTGCACTCTGGTCAAGCACCTGGAACAGAACACGAGGCCCAAAGTGTTCTTTCAACGTGTTCTTTGCACGTTCGGCGAAGGGCCGCCCAAACCTTACGCTAAGCCCTACTCTCATCCTAACCCGTACCCTCCACCGTACCCGTTCCCTCATCCTCATCCTAACCCTTCCCCTCATCCGTAGCGCAACCTGTACCCTAATACTAATTCCTACACTAACATGGACCCTAAACCAAGCCTGATCCCTAACCCGTCCCCTTCCCCGAACCATCCCCTACTCCTAAGCCGTCCACTAACGCTAATCTGTACCCTAAGCCTAACCCCATTCCTAAGCCTTGCCCGTGCACTAATCCTAATCATCTGTCCAGCAAAACGAACCCGGACCCTAAACAACTCTGCCCATTCCCTCATCCGTACCCTCCTCCCCACCCTTCAAAGAAAAAGAACCTGTTGTCGTACCCTGACCCGGACCCTCACTTGGATCCTAGTCGTAACCAGGACACTAACCCATACCCTAATCTGTACCGTCAACCGGACCCATTCCCTAAGCCACACCCTAACAAACACTAACCCGTAGCCGAAAACGTCCCCGAATCCTAACCCATGGTCGTCCCCTCCACTGTACCCTCCACCATACCCGTTCCCTAACCCGAACCCTTACCCTACCACGGAACCTACTCCTAACCCCTACACTAACAGTAACCCGTAGTCTCCCAGGACCCGAACCCGAACCCACTGTCGTCCCCTAACCTGGACCCTCAACCCAGCCCGCTCCCGAACTCATACCCTAAGCGTAATCCCTTTTCGTCCCCTAAACCGTCCTCGTTCCCTAATCTTATACCTAATCCGGATCCGAAGCCATACATACACTCGCAAACACGACCTAACACATACCCCAACACGAGCCCTCCACTGTACCCTCCACCGTACCCGTTCCCTAACCCAGACCCTAATCCGAACCAGAACCCTAAACCTTACGCTAACCCGTAGACTGACACGTACCCTGTGCCTGACCTGTTGTCGTACCCTAAGGCGTACCCATTCCCTAACCCTTACCCTAAGTGGTACCCTAATCCTTACACTGACACTAACCCGTACCCTAACAAGTACTCTAGGCCTAAAACTCGTTGGCGTCCCCTACCCTGGACCCGAAACCTTACCTGTTCCTTAACCCTAAACCTAACCCTTACCCTGACCCAGAAACTAATCCTAACCTGTACACTAACACTAAACCGTTCGTTCTCGGACCCTTACCTGTACCCTAAACCGTACCTGTTCCCTAAGCCTAACTCATCGTGGTACCCTAAGCTGTACCCGTTTCGGAACCTTAACCCTAACCCCATCCTTGCCCTAACCCGTCCTCCAGCCCTACACCTCCGGCGGCCCCTGACCTGGACCACCCACGGTGTCCCCGTTCCAGCCCTACACCTCCGGCGGCCCCTGTCCTGGACCACCCACGGTGTCCCCGTGCCCGTGCCTGAGCCTCAGCCTCAGCCTGCCCCAATCCTAGGCCCGCCCCTGACCCGTCCTCCAGCCCTACACCTCCGGCGGCCCCTGTCCTGGACCACCCACGGTGTCCCCGTTCCAGCCCTACACCTCCGGCGGCCCCTGTCCTGGACCACCCACGGTGTCCCCGTCCCCTCCCCCTCCCCCTCCCCCTCGCCCACACACTTACCCGAAGCCTTCCCCTAAGCCGTCCAGTAATGCGAACACGTACGCTAACGACCCTGACCCGTACTGCTTTGCTCAGGCTCTTGCTACTCCTTGCCAAATGGCAAAGCAACCATTTGTCACCACTAGTCTAATATCCATTGAGGCAGGTAGTAGAAGAAGTAGAGGCGTTTTGTTTGGGTGCGTGTGTTTGAGTGCATGCAAAGTAGACCGAGAAGTCCCTTCGTGGGCTTCGGGTTGACTCCGTTTACGTCTGGGGTCCTGCTCTGGCGGGATGCATTGTGTCCAGGAGCCAAGGTCCCATTGTAGCAAAGGGCTGCTTGAGTGTGTGAGTGAGTGGAGGCCTGTGGTTCTTAGACAAGGGCTAGTGGGCATCGAGTCCCTCAGGTGGCGCTAATACGCTTGAATTCTCCTGTCAGTCAGTCAGTCAGTTACTCATGTGGAGCCATGTATCGAGTCAATGCTTCACTCCTACAGAGAATTCTGTAGTCCTCTTCCTCGACGGCCAGAGACATCCAAAAACCCTTTCTGTTTCCAACCAGATTCTGTGTGCAAAGTGCTCTGGGATCCAGCCTAGGACCTACCTGTCCATAGAGCTTCACCTCTGCACTGCTGCACAGGTAAGGGAAGAAGTCGCCTCCTGTTGGCATGAGGATACAGGTTGGACATCTCTTCTCTAGCTTCGGTTGCAAGTGCACTCTGGTCAAGCACCTGGAACAGAACACGAGGCCCAAAGTGTTCTTTCAACGTGTTCTTTGCACGTTCGGCGAAGGGCCGCCCAAACCTTACGCTAAGCCCTACTCTCATCCTAACCCGTACCCTCCACCGTACCCGTTCCCTCATCCTCATCCTAACCCTTCCCCTCATCCGTAGCGCAACCTGTACCCTAATACTAATTCCTACACTAACAAACATGGACCCTAAACCAAGCCTGATCCCTAACCCGTCCCCTTCCCCGAACCATCCCCTACTCCTAAGCCGTCCACTAACGCTAACGCTAATCTGTACCCTAAGCCTAACCCCATTCCTAAGCCTTGCCCGTGCACTAATCCTAATCATCTGTCCAGCAAAACGAACCCGGACCCTAAACAACTCTGCCCATTCCCTCATCCGTACCCTCCTCCCAACCCTTCAAAGAAAGAAAAAGAACCTGTTGGCGTACCCTGACCCGGACCCTCACTTGGATCCTAGTCGTAACCAGGACACTAACCCATACCCTAATCTGTACCGTCAACCGGACCCATTCCCTAAGCCACACCCTAACAAACACTAACCCGTAGCCGAAAACGTCCCCGAATCCTAACCCATGGTCGTCCCCTCCACTGTACCCTCCACCATACCCGTTCCCTAACCCGAACCCTTACCCTACCACGGAACCTACTCCTAACCCCTACACTAACAGTAACCCGTAGTCTCCCAGGACCCGAACCCGAACCCACTGTCGTCCCCTAACCTGGACCCTCAACCCAGCCCGCTCCCGAACTCATACCCTAAGCGTAATCCCTTTTCGTCCCCTAAACCGTCCTCGTTCCCTAATCTTATACCTAATCCGGATCCGAAGCCATACATACACTCGCAAACACGACCTAACACATACCCCAACACGAGCCCTCCACTGTACCCTCCACCGTACCCGTTCCCTAACCCAGACCCTAATCCGAACCAGAACCCTAAACCTTACGCTAACCCGTAGACTGACACGTACCCTGTGCCTGACCTGTTGTCGTACCCTAAGGCGTACCCATTCCCTAACCCTTACCCTAAGTGGTACCCTAATCCTTACACTGACACTAACCCGTACCCTAACAAGTACTCTAGGCCTAAAACTCGTTGGCGTCCCCTACCCTGGACCCGAAACCTTACCTGTTCCTTAACCCTAAACCTAACCCTTACCCTGACCCAGAAACTAATCCTAACCTGTACACTAACACTAAACCGTTCGTTCTCGGACCCTTACCTGTACCCTAAACCGTACCTGTTCCCTAAGCCTAACTCATCGTGGTACCCTAAGCTGTACCCGTTTCGGAACCTTAACCCTAACCCCATCCTTGCCCTAACCCGTCCTCCAGCCCTACACCTCCGGCGGCCCCTGACCTGGACCACCCACGGTGTCCCCGTTCCAGCCCTACACCTCCGGCGGCCCCTGTCCTGGACCACCCACGGTGTCCCCGTGCCCGTGCCTGAGCCTCAGCCTCAGCCTGCCCCAATCCTAGGCCCGCCCCTGACCCGTCCTCCAGCCCTACACCTCCGGCGGCCCCTGTCCTGGACCACCCACGGTGTCCCCGTTCCAGCCCTACACCTCCGGCGGCCCCTGTCCTGGACCACCCACGGTGTCCCCGTCCCCTCCCCCTCCCCCTCCCCCTCGCCCACACACTTACCCGAAGCCTTCCCCTAAGCCGTCCAGTAATGCGAACACGTACGCTAACGACCCTGACCCGTACTGCTTTGCTCAGGCTCTTGCTACTCCTTGCCAAATGGCAAAGCAACCATTTGTCACCACTAGTCTAATATCCATTGAGGCAGGTAGTAGAAGAAGTAGAGGCGTTTTGTTTGGGTGCGTGTGTTTGAGTGCATGCAAAGTAGACCGAGAAGTCCCTTCGTGGGCTTCGGGTTGACTCCGTTTACGTCTGGGGTCCTGCTCTGGCGGGATGCATTGTGTCCAGGAGCCAAGGTCCCATTGTAGCAAAGGGCTGCTTGAGTGTGTGAGTGAGTGGAGGCCTGTGGTTCTTAGACAAGGGCTAGTGGGCATCGAGTCCCTCAGGTGGCGCTAATACGCTTGAATTCTCCTGTCAGTCAGTCAGTCAGTTACTCATGTGGAGCCATGTATCGAGTCAATGCTTCACTCCTACAGAGAATTCTGTAGTCCTCTTCCTCGACGGCCAGAGACATCCAAAAACCCTTTCTGTTTCCAACCAGATTCTGTGTGCAAAGTGCTCTGGGATCCAGCCTAGGACCTACCTGTCCATAGAGCTTCACCTCTGCACTGCTGCACAGGTAAGGGAAGAAGTCGCCTCCTGTTGGCATGAGGATACAGGTTGGACATCTCTTCTCTAGCTTCGGTTGCAAGTGCACTCTGGTCAAGCACCTGGAACAGAACACGAGGCCCAAAGTGTTCTTTCAACGTGTTCTTTGCACGTTCGGCGAAGGGCCGCCCAAACCTTACGCTAAGCCCTACTCTCATCCTAACCCGTACCCTCCACCGTACCCGTTCCCTCATCCTCATCCTAACCCTTCCCCTCATCCGTAGCGCAACCTGTACCCTAATACTAATTCCTACACTAACAAACATGGACCCTAAACCAAGCCTGATCCCTAACCCGTCCCCTTCCCCGAACCATCCCCTACTCCTAAGCCGTCCACTAACGCTAACGCTAATCTGTACCCTAAGCCTAACCCCATTCCTAAGCCTTGCCCGTGCACTAATCCTAATCATCTGTCCAGCAAAACGAACCCGGACCCTAAACAACTCTGCCCATTCCCTCATCCGTACCCTCCTCCCAACCCTTCAAAGAAAGAAAAAGAACCTGTTGTCGTACCCTGACCCGGACCCTCACTTGGATCCTAGTCGTAACCAGGACACTAACCCATACCCTAATCTGTACCGTCAACCGGACCCATTCCCTAAGCCACACCCTAACAAACACTAACCCGTAGCCGAAAACGTCCCCGAATCCTAACCCATGGTCGTCCCCTCCACTGTACCCTCCACCATACCCGTTCCCTAACCCGAACCCTTACCCTACCACGGAACCTACTCCTAACCCCTACACTAACAGTAACCCGTAGTCTCCCAGGACCCGAACCCGAACCCACTGTCGTCCCCTAACCTGGACCCTCAACCCAGCCCGCTCCCGAACTCATACCCTAAGCGTAATCCCTTTTCGTCCCCTAAACCGTCCTCGTTCCCTAATCTTATACCTAATCCGGATCCGAAGCCATACATACACTCGCAAACACGACCTAACACATACCCCAACACGAGCCCTCCACTGTACCCTCCACCGTACCCGTTCCCTAACCCAGACCCTAATCCGAACCAGAACCCTAAACCTTACGCTAACCCGTAGACTGACACGTACCCTGTGCCTGACCTGTTGTCGTACCCTAAGGCGTACCCATTCCCTAACCCTTACCCTAAGTGGTACCCTAATCCTTACACTGACACTAACCCGTACCCTAACAAGTACTCTAGGCCTAAAACTCGTTGGCGTCCCCTACCCTGGACCCGAAACCTTACCTGTTCCTTAACCCTAAACCTAACCCTTACCCTGACCCAGAAACTAATCCTAACCTGTACACTAACACTAAACCGTTCGTTCTCGGACCCTTACCTGTACCCTAAACCGTACCTGTTCCCTAAGCCTAACTCATCGTGGTACCCTAAGCTGTACCCGTTTCGGAACCTTAACCCTAACCCCATCCTTGCCCTAACCCGTCCTCCAGCCCTACACCTCCGGCGGCCCCTGACCTGGACCACCCACGGTGTCCCCGTTCCAGCCCTACACCTCCGGCGGCCCCTGTCCTGGACCACCCACGGTGTCCCCGTGCCCGTGCCTGAGCCTCAGCCTCAGCCTGCCCCAATCCTAGGCCCGCCCCTGACCCGTCCTCCAGCCCTACACCTCCGGCGGCCCCTGTCCTGGACCACCCACGGTGTCCCCGTTCCAGCCCTACACCTCCGGCGGCCCCTGTCCTGGACCACCCACGGTGTCCCCGTCCCCTCCCCCTCCCCCTCCCCCTCGCCCACACACTTACCCGAAGCCTTCCCCTAAGCCGTCCAGTAATGCGAACACGTACGCTAACGACCCTGACCCGTACTGCTTTGCTCAGGCTCTTGCTACTCCTTGCCAAATGGCAAAGCAACCATTTGTCACCACTAGTCTAATATCCATTGAGGCAGGTAGTAGAAGAAGTAGAGGCGTTTTGTTTGGGTGCGTGTGTTTGAGTGCATGCAAAGTAGACCGAGAAGTCCCTTCGTGGGCTTCGGGTTGACTCCGTTTACGTCTGGGGTCCTGCTCTGGCGGGATGCATTGTGTCCAGGAGCCAAGGTCCCATTGTAGCAAAGGGCTGCTTGAGTGTGTGAGTGAGTGGAGGCCTGTGGTTCTTAGACAAGGGCTAGTGGGCATCGAGTCCCTCAGGTGGCGCTAATACGCTTGAATTCTCCTGTCAGTCAGTCAGTCAGTTACTCATGTGGAGCCATGTATCGAGTCAATGCTTCACTCCTACAGAGAATTCTGTAGTCCTCTTCCTCGACGGCCAGAGACATCCCAAAACCCTTTCTGTTTCCAACCAGATTCTGTGTGCAAAGTGCTCTGGGATCCAGCCTAGGACCTACCTGTCCATAGAGCTTCACCTCTGCACTGCTGCACAGGTAAGGGAAGAAGTCGCCTCCTGTTGGCATGAGGATACAGGTTGGACATCTCTTCTCTAGCTTCGGTTGCAAGTGCACTCTGGTCAAGCACCTGGAACAGAACACGAGGCCCAAAGTGTTCTTTCAACGTGTTCTTTGCACGTTCGGCGAAGGGCCGCCCAAACCTTACGCTAAGCCCTACTCTCATCCTAACCCGTACCCTCCACCGTACCCGTTCCCTCATCCTCATCCTAACCCTTCCCCTCATCCGTAGCGCAACCTGTACCCTAATACTAATTCCTACACTAACAAACATGGACCCTAAACCAAGCCTGATCCCTAACCCGTCCCCTTCCCCGAACCATCCCCTACTCCTAAGCCGTCCACTAACGCTAACGCTAATCTGTACCCTAAGCCTAACCCCATTCCTAAGCCTTGCCCGTGCACTAATCCTAATCATCTGTCCAGCAAAACGAACCCGGACCCTAAACAACTCTGCCCATTCCCTCATCCGTACCCTCCTCCCAACCCTTCAAAGAAAGAAAAAGAACCTGTTGTCGTACCCTGACCCGGACCCTCACTTGGATCCTAGTCGTAACCAGGACACTAACCCATACCCTAATCTGTACCGTCAACCGGACCCATTCCCTAAGCCACACCCTAACAAACACTAACCCGTAGCCGAAAACGTCCCCGAATCCTAACCCATGGTCGTCCCCTCCACTGTACCCTCCACCATACCCGTTCCCTAACCCGAACCCTTACCCTACCACGGAACCTACTCCTAACCCCTACACTAACAGTAACCCGTAGTCTCCCAGGACCCGAACCCGAACCCACTGTCGTCCCCTAACCTGGACCCTCAACCCAGCCCGCTCCCGAACTCATACCCTAAGCGTAATCCCTTTTCGTCCCCTAAACCGTCCTCGTTCCCTAATCTTATACCTAATCCGGATCCGAAGCCATACATACACTCGCAAACACGACCTAACACATACCCCAACACGAGCCCTCCACTGTACCCTCCACCGTACCCGTTCCCTAACCCAGACCCTAATCCGAACCAGAACCCTAAACCTTACGCTAACCCGTAGACTGACACGTACCCTGTGCCTGACCTGTTGTCGTACCCTAAGGCGTACCCATTCCCTAACCCTTACCCTAAGTGGTACCCTAATCCTTACACTGACACTAACCCGTACCCTAACAAGTACTCTAGGCCTAAAACTCGTTGGCGTCCCCTACCCTGGACCCGAAACCTTACCTGTTCCTTAACCCTAAACCTAACCCTTACCCTGACCCAGAAACTAATCCTAACCTGTACACTAACACTAAACCGTTCGTTCTCGGACCCTTACCTGTACCCTAAACCGTACCTGTTCCCTAAGCCTAACTCATCGTGGTACCCTAAGCTGTACCCGTTTCGGAACCTTAACCCTAACCCCATCCTTGCCCTAACCCGTCCTCCAGCCCTACACCTCCGGCGGCCCCTGACCTGGACCACCCACGGTGTCCCCGTTCCAGCCCTACACCTCCGGCGGCCCCTGTCCTGGACCACCCACGGTGTCCCCGTGCCCGTGCCTGAGCCTCAGCCTCAGCCTGCCCCAATCCTAGGCCCGCCCCTGACCCGTCCTCCAGCCCTACACCTCCGGCGGCCCCTGTCCTGGACCACCCACGGTGTCCCCGTTCCAGCCCTACACCTCCGGCGGCCCCTGTCCTGGACCACCCACGGTGTCCCCGTCCCCTCCCCCTCCCCCTCCCCCTCGCCCACACACTTACCCGAAGCCTTCCCCTAAGCCGTCCAGTAATGCGAACACGTACGCTAACGACCCTGACCCGTACTGCTTTGCTCAGGCTCTTGCTACTCCTTGCCAAATGGCAAAGCAACCATTTGTCACCACTAGTCTAATATCCATTGAGGCAGGTAGTAGAAGAAGTAGAGGCGTTTTGTTTGGGTGCGTGTGTTTGAGTGCATGCAAAGTAGACCGAGAAGTCCCTTCGTGGGCTTCGGGTTGACTCCGTTTACGTCTGGGGTCCTGCTCTGGCGGGATGCATTGTGTCCAGGAGCCAAGGTCCCATTGTAGCAAAGGGCTGCTTGAGTGTGTGAGTGAGTGGAGGCCTGTGGTTCTTAGACAAGGGCTAGTGGGCATCGAGTCCCTCAGGTGGCGCTAATACGCTTGAATTCTCCTGTCAGTCAGTCAGTCAGTTACTCATGTGGAGCCATGTATCGAGTCAATGCTTCACTCCTACAGAGAATTCTGTAGTCCTCTTCCTCGACGGCCAGAGACATCCCAAAACCCTTTCTGTTTCCAACCAGATTCTGTGTGCAAAGTGCTCTGGGATCCAGCCTAGGACCTACCTGTCCATAGAGCTTCACCTCTGCACTGCTGCACAGGTAAGGGAAGAAGTCGCCTCCTGTTGGCATGAGGATACAGGTTGGACATCTCTTCTCTAGCTTCGGTTGCAAGTGCACTCTGGTCAAGCACCTGGAACAGAACACGAGGCCCAAAGTGTTCTTTCAACGTGTTCTTTGCACGTTCGGCGAAGGGCCGCCCAAACCTTACGCTAAGCCCTACTCTCATCCTAACCCGTACCCTCCACCGTACCCGTTCCCTCATCCTCATCCTAACCCTTCCCCTCATCCGTAGCGCAACCTGTACCCTAATACTAATTCCTACACTAACATGGACCCTAAACCAAGCCTGATCCCTAACCCGTCCCCTTCCCCGAACCATCCCCTACTCCTAAGCCGTCCACTAACGCTAATCTGTACCCTAAGCCTAACCCCATTCCTAAGCCTTGCCCGTGCACTAATCCTAATCATCTGTCCAGCAAAACGAACCCGGACCCTAAACAACTCTGCCCATTCCCTCATCCGTACCCTCCTCCCCACCCTTCAAAGAAAAAGAACCTGTTGTCGTACCCTGACCCGGACCCTCACTTGGATCCTAGTCGTAACCAGGACACTAACCCATACCCTAATCTGTACCGTCAACCGGACCCATTCCCTAAGCCACACCCTAACAAACACTAACCCGTAGCCGAAAACGTCCCCGAATCCTAACCCATGGTCGTCCCCTCCACTGTACCCTCCACCATACCCGTTCCCTAACCCGAACCCTTACCCTACCACGGAACCTACTCCTAACCCCTACACTAACAGTAACCCGTAGTCTCCCAGGACCCGAACCCGAACCCACTGTCGTCCCCTAACCTGGACCCTCAACCCAGCCCGCTCCCGAACTCATACCCTAAGCGTAATCCCTTTTCGTCCCCTAAACCGTCCTCGTTCCCTAATCTTATACCTAATCCGGATCCGAAGCCATACATACACTCGCAAACACGACCTAACACATACCCCAACACGAGCCCTCCACTGTACCCTCCACCGTACCCGTTCCCTAACCCAGACCCTAATCCGAACCAGAACCCTAAACCTTACGCTAACCCGTAGACTGACACGTACCCTGTGCCTGACCTGTTGTCGTACCCTAAGGCGTACCCATTCCCTAACCCTTACCCTAAGTGGTACCCTAATCCTTACACTGACACTAACCCGTACCCTAACAAGTACTCTAGGCCTAAAACTCGTTGGCGTCCCCTACCCTGGACCCGAAACCTTACCTGTTCCTTAACCCTAAACCTAACCCTTACCCTGACCCAGAAACTAATCCTAACCTGTACACTAACACTAAACCGTTCGTTCTCGGACCCTTACCTGTACCCTAAACCGTACCTGTTCCCTAAGCCTAACTCATCGTGGTACCCTAAGCTGTACCCGTTTCGGAACCTTAACCCTAACCCCATCCTTGCCCTAACCCGTCCTCCAGCCCTACACCTCCGGCGGCCCCTGACCTGGACCACCCACGGTGTCCCCGTTCCAGCCCTACACCTCCGGCGGCCCCTGTCCTGGACCACCCACGGTGTCCCCGTGCCCGTGCCTGAGCCTCAGCCTCAGCCTGCCCCAATCCTAGGCCCGCCCCTGACCCGTCCTCCAGCCCTACACCTCCGGCGGCCCCTGTCCTGGACCACCCACGGTGTCCCCGTTCCAGCCCTACACCTCCGGCGGCCCCTGTCCTGGACCACCCACGGTGTCCCCGTCCCCTCCCCCTCCCCCTCCCCCTCGCCCACACACTTACCCGAAGCCTTCCCCTAAGCCGTCCAGTAATGCGAACACGTACGCTAACGACCCTGACCCGTACTGCTTTGCTCAGGCTCTTGCTACTCCTTGCCAAATGGCAAAGCAACCATTTGTCACCACTAGTCTAATATCCATTGAGGCAGGTAGTAGAAGAAGTAGAGGCGTTTTGTTTGGGTGCGTGTGTTTGAGTGCATGCAAAGTAGACCGAGAAGTCCCTTCGTGGGCTTCGGGTTGACTCCGTTTACGTCTGGGGTCCTGCTCTGGCGGGATGCATTGTGTCCAGGAGCCAAGGTCCCATTGTAGCAAAGGGCTGCTTGAGTGTGTGAGTGAGTGGAGGCCTGTGGTTCTTAGACAAGGGCTAGTGGGCATCGAGTCCCTCAGGTGGCGCTAATACGCTTGAATTCTCCTGTCAGTCAGTCAGTCAGTTACTCATGTGGAGCCATGTATCGAGTCAATGCTTCACTC
Source organism: Grampus griseus (assembly GCF_964374135.1). NCBI lineage: Eukaryota > Metazoa > Chordata > Mammalia > Artiodactyla > Delphinidae > Grampus > Grampus griseus. Next base: position 56,244 of record NW_028132903.1, read on the forward strand.
CTACAGAGAATTCTGTAGTCCTCTTCCTCGACGGCCAGAGACATCCCAAAACCCTTTCTGTTTCCAACCAGATTCTGTGTGCAAAGTGCTCTGGGATCCAGCCTAGGACCTACCTGTCCATAGAGCTTCACCTCTGCACTGCTGCACAGGTAAGGGAAGAAGTCGCCTCCTGTTGGCATGAGGATACAGGTTGGACATCTCTTCTCTAGCTTCGGTTGCAAGTGCACTCTGGTCAAGCACCTGGAACAGAACACGAGGCCCAAAGTGTTCTTTCAACGTGTTCTTTGCACGTTCGGCGAAGGGCCGCCCAAACCTTACGCTAAGCCCTACTCTCATCCTAACCCGTACCCTCCACCGTACCCGTTCCCTCATCCTCATCCTAACCCTTCCCCTCATCCGTAGCGCAACCTGTACCCTAATACTAATTCCTACACTAACAAACATGGACCCTAAACCAAGCCTGATCCCTAACCCGTCCCCTTCCCCGAACCATCCCCTACTCCTAAGCCGTCCACTAACGCTAACGCTAATCTGTACCCTAAGCCTAACCCCATTCCTAAGCCTTGCCCGTGCACTAATCCTAATCATCTGTCCAGCAAAACGAACCCGGACCCTAAACAACTCTGCCCATTCCCTCATCCGTACCCTCCTCCCAACCCTTCAAAGAAAGAAAAAGAACCTGTTGTCGTACCCTGACCCGGACCCTCACTTGGATCCTAGTCGTAACCAGGACACTAACCCATACCCTAATCTGTACCGTCAACCGGACCCATTCCCTAAGCCACACCCTAACAAACACTAACCCGTAGCCGAAAACGTCCCCGAATCCTAACCCATGGTCGTCCCCTCCACTGTACCCTCCACCATACCCGTTCCCTAACCCGAACCCTTACCCTACCACGGAACCTACTCCTAACCCCTACACTAACAGTAACCCGTAGTCTCCCAGGACCCGAACCCGAACCCACTGTCGTCCCCTAACCTGGACCCTCAACCCAGCCCGCTCCCGAACTCATACCCTAAGCGTAATCCCTTTTCGTCCCCTAAACCGTCCTCGTTCCCTAATCTTATACCTAATCCGGATCCGAAGCCATACATACACTCGCAAACACGACCTAACACATACCCCAACACGAGCCCTCCACTGTACCCTCCACCGTACCCGTTCCCTAACCCAGACCCTAATCCGAACCAGAACCCTAAACCTTACGCTAACCCGTAGACTGACACGTACCCTGTGCCTGACCTGTTGTCGTACCCTAAGGCGTACCCATTCCCTAACCCTTACCCTAAGTGGTACCCTAATCCTTACACTGACACTAACCCGTACCCTAACAAGTACTCTAGGCCTAAAACTCGTTGGCGTCCCCTACCCTGGACCCGAAACCTTACCTGTTCCTTAACCCTAAACCTAACCCTTACCCTGACCCAGAAACTAATCCTAACCTGTACACTAACACTAAACCGTTCGTTCTCGGACCCTTACCTGTACCCTAAACCGTACCTGTTCCCTAAGCCTAACTCATCGTGGTACCCTAAGCTGTACCCGTTTCGGAACCTTAACCCTAACCCCATCCTTGCCCTAACCCGTCCTCCAGCCCTACACCTCCGGCGGCCCCTGACCTGGACCACCCACGGTGTCCCCGTTCCAGCCCTACACCTCCGGCGGCCCCTGTCCTGGACCACCCACGGTGTCCCCGTGCCCGTGCCTGAGCCTCAGCCTCAGCCTGCCCCAATCCTAGGCCCGCCCCTGACCCGTCCTCCAGCCCTACACCTCCGGCGGCCCCTGTCCTGGACCACCCACGGTGTCCCCGTTCCAGCCCTACACCTCCGGCGGCCCCTGTCCTGGACCACCCACGGTGTCCCCGTCCCCTCCCCCTCCCCCTCCCCCTCGCCCACACACTTACCCGAAGCCTTCCCCTAAGCCGTCCAGTAATGCGAACACGTACGCTAACGACCCTGACCCGTACTGCTTTGCTCAGGCTCTTGCTACTCCTTGCCAAATGGCAAAGCAACCATTTGTCACCACTAGTCTAATATCCATTGAGGCAGGTAGTAGAAGAAGTAGAGGCGTTTTGTTTGGGTGCGTGTGTTTGAGTGCATGCAAAGTAGACCGAGAAGTCCCTTCGTGGGCTTCGGGTTGACTCCGTTTACGTCTGGGGTCCTGCTCTGGCGGGATGCATTGTGTCCAGGAGCCAAGGTCCCATTGTAGCAAAGGGCTGCTTGAGTGTGTGAGTGAGTGGAGGCCTGTGGTTCTTAGACAAGGGCTAGTGGGCATCGAGTCCCTCAGGTGGCGCTAATACGCTTGAATTCTCCTGTCAGTCAGTCAGTCAGTTACTCATGTGGAGCCATGTATCGAGTCAATGCTTCACTCCTACAGAGAATTCTGTAGTCCTCTTCCTCGACGGCCAGAGACATCCCAAAACCCTTTCTGTTTCCAACCAGATTCTGTGTGCAAAGTGCTCTGGGATCCAGCCTAGGACCTACCTGTCCATAGAGCTTCACCTCTGCACTGCTGCACAGGTAAGGGAAGAAGTCGCCTCCTGTTGGCATGAGGATACAGGTTGGACATCTCTTCTCTAGCTTCGGTTGCAAGTGCACTCTGGTCAAGCACCTGGAACAGAACACGAGGCCCAAAGTGTTCTTTCAACGTGTTCTTTGCACGTTCGGCGAAGGGCCGCCCAAACCTTACGCTAAGCCCTACTCTCATCCTAACCCGTACCCTCCACCGTACCCGTTCCCTCATCCTCATCCTAACCCTTCCCCTCATCCGTAGCGCAACCTGTACCCTAATACTAATTCCTACACTAACAAACATGGACCCTAAACCAAGCCTGATCCCTAACCCGTCCCCTTCCCCGAACCATCCCCTACTCCTAAGCCGTCCACTAACGCTAATCTGTACCCTAAGCCTAACCCCATTCCTAAGCCTTGCCCGTGCACTAATCCTAATCATCTGTCCAGCAAAACGAACCCGGACCCTAAACAACTCTGCCCATTCCCTCATCCGTACCCTCCTCCCAACCCTTCAAAGAAAGAAAAAGAACCTGTTGTCGTACCCTGACCCGGACCCTCACTTGGATCCTAGTCGTAACCAGGACACTAACCCATACCCTAATCTGTACCGTCAACCGGACCCATTCCCTAAGCCACACCCTAACAAACACTAACCCGTAGCCGAAAACGTCCCCGAATCCTAACCCATGGTCGTCCCCTCCACTGTACCCTCCACCATACCCGTTCCCTAACCCGAACCCTTACCCTACCACGGAACCTACTCCTAACCCCTACACTAACAGTAACCCGTAGTCTCCCAGGACCCGAACCCGAACCCACTGTCGTCCCCTAACCTGGACCCTCAACCCAGCCCGCTCCCGAACTCATACCCTAAGCGTAATCCCTTTTCGTCCCCTAAACCGTCCTCGTTCCCTAATCTTATACCTAATCCGGATCCGAAGCCATACATACACTCGCAAACACGACCTAACACATACCCCAACACGAGCCCTCCACTGTACCCTCCACCGTACCCGTTCCCTAACCCAGACCCTAATCCGAACCAGAACCCTAAACCTTACGCTAACCCGTAGACTGACACGTACCCTGTGCCTGACCTGTTGTCGTACCCTAAGGCGTACCCATTCCCTAACCCTTACCCTAAGTGGTACCCTAATCCTTACACTGACACTAACCCGTACCCTAACAAGTACTCTAGGCCTAAAACTCGTTGGCGTCCCCTACCCTGGACCCGAAACCTTACCTGTTCCTTAACCCTAAACCTAACCCTTACCCTGACCCAGAAACTAATCCTAACCTGTACACTAACACTAAACCGTTCGTTCTCGGACCCTTACCTGTACCCTAAACCGTACCTGTTCCCTAAGCCTAACTCATCGTGGTACCCTAAGCTGTACCCGTTTCGGAACCTTAACCCTAACCCCATCCTTGCCCTAACCCGTCCTCCAGCCCTACACCTCCGGCGGCCCCTGACCTGGACCACCCACGGTGTCCCCGTTCCAGCCCTACACCTCCGGCGGCCCCTGTCCTGGACCACCCACGGTGTCCCCGTGCCCGTGCCTGAGCCTCAGCCTCAGCCTGCCCCAATCCTAGGCCCGCCCCTGACCCGTCCTCCAGCCCTACACCTCCGGCGGCCCCTGTCCTGGACCACCCACGGTGTCCCCGTTCCAGCCCTACACCTCCGGCGGCCCCTGTCCTGGACCACCCACGGTGTCCCCGTCCCCTCCCCCTCCCCCTCCCCCTCGCCCACACACTTACCCGAAGCCTTCCCCTAAGCCGTCCAGTAATGCGAACACGTACGCTAACGACCCTGACCCGTACTGCTTTGCTCAGGCTCTTGCTACTCCTTGCCAAATGGCAAAGCAACCATTTGTCACCACTAGTCTAATATCCATTGAGGCAGGTAGTAGAAGAAGTAGAGGCGTTTTGTTTGGGTGCGTGTGTTTGAGTGCATGCAAAGTAGACCGAGAAGTCCCTTCGTGGGCTTCGGGTTGACTCCGTTTACGTCTGGGGTCCTGCTCTGGCGGGATGCATTGTGTCCAGGAGCCAAGGTCCCATTGTAGCAAAGGGCTGCTTGAGTGTGTGAGTGAGTGGAGGCCTGTGGTTCTTAGACAAGGGCTAGTGGGCATCGAGTCCCTCAGGTGGCGCTAATACGCTTGAATTCTCCTGTCAGTCAGTCAGTCAGTTACTCATGTGGAGCCATGTATCGAGTCAATGCTTCACTCCTACAGAGAATTCTGTAGTCCTCTTCCTCGACGGCCAGAGACATCCAAAAACCCTTTCTGTTTCCAACCAGATTCTGTGTGCAAAGTGCTCTGGGATCCAGCCTAGGACCTACCTGTCCATAGAGCTTCACCTCTGCACTGCTGCACAGGTAAGGGAAGAAGTCGCCTCCTGTTGGCATGAGGATACAGGTTGGACATCTCTTCTCTAGCTTCGGTTGCAAGTGCACTCTGGTCAAGCACCTGGAACAGAACACGAGGCCCAAAGTGTTCTTTCAACGTGTTCTTTGCACGTTCGGCGAAGGGCCGCCCAAACCTTACGCTAAGCCCTACTCTCATCCTAACCCGTACCCTCCACCGTACCCGTTCCCTCATCCTCATCCTAACCCTTCCCCTCATCCGTAGCGCAACCTGTACCCTAATACTAATTCCTACACTAACAAACATGGACCCTAAACCAAGCCTGATCCCTAACCCGTCCCCTTCCCCGAACCATCCCCTACTCCTAAGCCGTCCACTAACGCTAATCTGTACCCTAAGCCTAACCCCATTCCTAAGCCTTGCCCGTGCACTAATCCTAATCATCTGTCCAGCAAAACGAACCCGGACCCTAAACAACTCTGCCCATTCCCTCATCCGTACCCTCCTCCCAACCCTTCAAAGAAAGAAAAAGAACCTGTTGTCGTACCCTGACCCGGACCCTCACTTGGATCCTAGTCGTAACCAGGACACTAACCCATACCCTAATCTGTACCGTCAACCGGACCCATTCCCTAAGCCACACCCTAACAAACACTAACCCGTAGCCGAAAACGTCCCCGAATCCTAACCCATGGTCGTCCCCTCCACTGTACCCTCCACCATACCCGTTCCCTAACCCGAACCCTTACCCTACCACGGAACCTACTCCTAACCCCTACACTAACAGTAACCCGTAGTCTCCCAGGACCCGAACCCGAACCCACTGTCGTCCCCTAACCTGGACCCTCAACCCAGCCCGCTCCCGAACTCATACCCTAAGCGTAATCCCTTTTCGTCCCCTAAACCGTCCTCGTTCCCTAATCTTATACCTAATCCGGATCCGAAGCCATACATACACTCGCAAACACGACCTAACACATACCCCAACACGAGCCCTCCACTGTACCCTCCACCGTACCCGTTCCCTAACCCAGACCCTAATCCGAACCAGAACCCTAAACCTTACGCTAACCCGTAGACTGACACGTACCCTGTGCCTGACCTGTTGTCGTACCCTAAGGCGTACCCATTCCCTAACCCTTACCCTAAGTGGTACCCTAATCCTTACACTGACACTAACCCGTACCCTAACAAGTACTCTAGGCCTAAAACTCGTTGGCGTCCCCTACCCTGGACCCGAAACCTTACCTGTTCCTTAACCCTAAACCTAACCCTTACCCTGACCCAGAAACTAATCCTAACCTGTACACTAACACTAAACCGTTCGTTCTCGGACCCTTACCTGTACCCTAAACCGTACCTGTTCCCTAAGCCTAACTCATCGTGGTACCCTAAGCTGTACCCGTTTCGGAACCTTAACCCTAACCCCATCCTTGCCCTAACCCGTCCTCCAGCCCTACACCTCCGGCGGCCCCTGACCTGGACCACCCACGGTGTCCCCGTTCCAGCCCTACACCTCCGGCGGCCCCTGACCTGGACCACCCACGGTGTCCCCGTGCCCGTGCCTGAGCCTCAGCCTCAGCCTGCCCCAATCCTAGGCCCGCCCCTGACCCGTCCTCCAGCCCTACACCTCCGGCGGCCCCTGTCCTGGACCACCCACGGTGTCCCCGTTCCAGCCCTACACCTCCGGCGGCCCCTGTCCTGGACCACCCACGGTGTCCCCGTCCCCTCCCCCTCCCCCTCCCCCTCGCCCACACACTTACCCGAAGCCTTCCCCTAAGCCGTCCAGTAATGCGAACACGTACGCTAACGACCCTGACCCGTACTGCTTTGCTCAGGCTCTTGCTACTCCTTGCCAAATGGCAAAGCAACCATTTGTCACCACTAGTCTAATATCCATTGAGGCAGGTAGTAGAAGAAGTAGAGGCGTTTTGTTTGGGTGCGTGTGTTTGAGTGCATGCAAAGTAGACCGAGAAGTCCCTTCGTGGGCTTCGGGTTGACTCCGTTTACGTCTGGGGTCCTGCTCTGGCGGGATGCATTGTGTCCAGGAGCCAAGGTCCCATTGTAGCAAAGGGCTGCTTGAGTGTGTGAGTGAGTGGAGGCCTGTGGTTCTTAGACAAGGGCTAGTGGGCATCGAGTCCCTCAGGTGGCGCTAATACGCTTGAATTCTCCTGTCAGTCAGTCAGTCAGTTACTCATGTGGAGCCATGTATCGAGTCAATGCTTCACTCCTACAGAGAATTCTGTAGTCCTCTTCCTCGACGGCCAGAGACATCCAAAAACCCTTTCTGTTTCCAACCAGATTCTGTGTGCAAAGTGCTCTGGGATCCAGCCTAGGACCTACCTGTCCATAGAGCTTCACCTCTGCACTGCTGCACAGGTAAGGGAAGAAGTCGCCTCCTGTTGGCATGAGGATACAGGTTGGACATCTCTTCTCTAGCTTCGGTTGCAAGTGCACTCTGGTCAAGCACCTGGAACAGAACACGAGGCCCAAAGTGTTCTTTCAACGTGTTCTTTGCACGTTCGGCGAAGGGCCGCCCAAACCTTACGCTAAGCCCTACTCTCATCCTAACCCGTACCCTCCACCGTACCCGTTCCCTCATCCTCATCCTAACCCTTCCCCTCATCCGTAGCGCAACCTGTACCCTAATACTAATTCCTACACTAACATGGACCCTAAACCAAGCCTGATCCCTAACCCGTCCCCTTCCCCGAACCATCCCCTACTCCTAAGCCGTCCACTAACGCTAATCTGTACCCTAAGCCTAACCCCATTCCTAAGCCTTGCCCGTGCACTAATCCTAATCATCTGTCCAGCAAAACGAACCCGGACCCTAAACAACTCTGCCCATTCCCTCATCCGTACCCTCCTCCCCACCCTTCAAAGAAAAAGAACCTGTTGTCGTACCCTGACCCGGACCCTCACTTGGATCCTAGTCGTAACCAGGACACTAACCCATACCCTAATCTGTACCGTCAACCGGACCCATTCCCTAAGCCACACCCTAACAAACACTAACCCGTAGCCGAAAACGTCCCCGAATCCTAACCCATGGTCGTCCCCTCCACTGTACCCTCCACCATACCCGTTCCCTAACCCGAACCCTTACCCTACCACGGAACCTACTCCTAACCCCTACACTAACAGTAACCCGTAGTCTCCCAGGACCCGAACCCGAACCCACTGTCGTCCCCTAACCTGGACCCTCAACCCAGCCCGCTCCCGAACTCATACCCTAAGCGTAATCCCTTTTCGTCCCCTAAACCGTCCTCGTTCCCTAATCTTATACCTAATCCGGATCCGAAGCCATACATACACTCGCAAACACGACCTAACACATACCCCAACACGAGCCCTCCACTGTACCCTCCACCGTACCCGTTCCCTAACCCAGACCCTAATCCGAACCAGAACCCTAAACCTTACGCTAACCCGTAGACTGACACGTACCCTGTGCCTGACCTGTTGTCGTACCCTAAGGCGTACCCATTCCCTAACCCTTACCCTAAGTGGTACCCTAATCCTTACACTGACACTAACCCGTACCCTAACAAGTACTCTAGGCCTAAAACTCGTTGGCGTCCCCTACCCTGGACCCGAAACCTTACCTGTTCCTTCACCCTAAACCTAACCCTTACCCTGACCCAGAAACTAATCCTAACCTGTACACTAACACTAAACCGTTCGTTCTCGGACCCTTACCTGTACCCTAAACCGTACCTGTTCCCTAAGCCTAACTCATCGTGGTACCCTAAGCTGTACCCGTTTCGGAACCTTAACCCTAACCCCATCCTTGCCCTAACCCGTCCTCCAGCCCTACACCTCCGGCGGCCCCTGACCTGGACCACCCACGGTGTCCCCGTTCCAGCCCTACACCTCCGGCGGCCCCTGTCCTGGACCACCCACGGTGTCCCCGTGCCCGTGCCTGAGCCTCAGCCTCAGCCTGCCCCAATCCTAGGCCCGCCCCTGACCCGTCCTCCAGCCCTACACCTCCGGCGGCCCCTGTCCTGGACCACCCACGGTGTCCCCGTTCCAGCCCTACACCTCCGGCGGCCCCTGTCCTGGACCACCCACGGTGTCCCCGTCCCCTCCCCCTCCCCCTCCCCCTCGCCCACACACTTACCCGAAGCCTTCCCCTAAGCCGTCCAGTAATGCGAACACGTACGCTAACGACCCTGACCCGTACTGCTTTGCTCAGGCTCTTGCTACTCCTTGCCAAATGGCAAAGCAACCATTTGTCACCACTAGTCTAATATCCATTGAGGCAGGTAGTAGAAGAAGTAGAGGCGTTTTGTTTGGGTGCGTGTGTTTGAGTGCATGCAAAGTAGACCGAGAAGTCCCTTCGTGGGCTTCGGGTTGACTCCGTTTACGTCTGGGGTCCTGCTCTGGCGGGATGCATTGTGTCCAGGAGCCAAGGTCCCATTGTAGCAAAGGGCTGCTTGAGTGTGTGAGTGAGTGGAGGCCTGTGGTTCTTAGACAAGGGCTAGTGGGCATCGAGTCCCTCAGGTGGCGCTAATACGCTTGAATTCTCCTGTCAGTCAGTCAGTCAGTTACTCATGTGGAGCCATGTATCGAGTCAATGCTTCACTCCTACAGAGAATTCTGTAGTCCTCTTCCTCGACGGCCAGAGACATCCAAAAACCCTTTCTGTTTCCAACCAGATTCTGTGTGCAAAGTGCTCTGGGATCCAGCCTAGGACCTACCTGTCCATAGAGCTTCACCTCTGCACTGCTGCACAGGTAAGGGAAGAAGTCGCCTCCTGTTGGCATGAGGATACAGGTTGGACATCTCTTCTCTAGCTTCGGTTGCAAGTGCACTCTGGTCAAGCACCTGGAACAGAACACGAGGCCCAAAGTGTTCTTTCAACGTGTTCTTTGCACGTTCGGCGAAGGGCCGCCCAAACCTTACGCTAAGCCCTACTCTCATCCTAACCCGTACCCTCCACCGTACCCGTTCCCTCATCCTCATCCTAACCCTTCCCCTCATCCGTAGCGCAACCTGTACCCTAATACTAATTCCTACACTAACAAACATGGACCCTAAACCAAGCCTGATCCCTAACCCGTCCCCTTCCCCGAACCATCCCCTACTCCTAAGCCGTCCACTAACGCTAACGCTAATCTGTACCCTAAGCCTAACCCCATTCCTAAGCCTTGCCCGTGCACTAATCCTAATCATCTGTCCACCACAACGAACCCGGACCCTAAACAACTCTGCCCATTCCCTCATCCGTACCCTCCTCCCCACCCTTCAAAGAAAAAGAACCTGTTGTCGTACCCTGACCCGGACCCTCACTTGGATCCTAGTCGTAACCAGGACACTAACCCATACCCTAATCTGTACCGTCAACCGGACCCATTCCCTAAGCCACACCCTAACAAACACTAACCCGTAGCCGAAAACGTCCCCGAATCCTAACCCATGGTCGTCCCCTCCACTGTACCCTCCACCATACCCGTTCCCTAACCCGAACCCTTACCCTACCACGGAACCTACTCCTAACCCCTACACTAACAGTAACCCGTAGTCTCCCAGGACCCGAACCCGAACCCACTGTCGTCCCCTAACCTGGACCCTCAACCCAGCCCGCTCCCGAACTCATACCCTAAGCGTAATCCCTTTTCGTCCCCTAAACCGTCCTCGTTCCCTAATCTTATACCTAATCCGGATCCGAAGCCATACATACACTCGCAAACACGACCTAACACATACCCCAACACGAGCCCTCCACTGTACCCTCCACCGTACCCGTTCCCTAACCCAGACCCTAATCCGAACCAGAACCCTAAACCTTACGCTAACCCGTAGACTGACACGTACCCTGTGCCTGACCTGTTGTCGTACCCTAAGGCGTACCCATTCCCTAACCCTTACCCTAAGTGGTACCCTAATCCTTACACTGACACTAACCCGTACCCTAACAAGTACTCTAGGCCTAAAACTCGTTGGCGTCCCCTACCCTGGACCCGAAACCTTACCTGTTCCTTAACCCTAAACCTAACCCTTACCCTGACCCAGAAACTAATCCTAACCTGTACACTAACACTAAACCGTTCGTTCTCGGACCCTTACCTGTACCCTAAACCGTACCTGTTCCCTAAGCCTAACTCATCGTGGTACCCTAAGCTGTACCCGTTTCGGAACCTTAACCCTAACCCCATCCTTGCCCTAACCCGTCCTCCAGCCCTACACCTCCGGCGGCCCCTGACCTGGACCACCCACGGTGTCCCCGTTCCAGCCCTACACCTCCGGCGGCCCCTGTCCTGGACCACCCACGGTGTCCCCGTGCCCGTGCCTGAGCCTCAGCCTCAGCCTGCCCCAATCCTAGGCCCGCCCCTGACCCGTCCTCCAGCCCTACACCTCCGGCGGCCCCTGTCCTGGACCACCCACGGTGTCCCCGTTCCAGCCCTACACCTCCGGCGGCCCCTGTCCTGGACCACCCACGGTGTCCCCGTCCCCTCCCCCTCCCCCTCCCCCTCGCCCACACACTTACCCGAAGCCTTCCCCTAAGCCGTCCAGTAATGCGAACACGTACGCTAACGACCCTGACCCGTACTGCTTTGCTCAGGCTCTTGCTACTCCTTGCCAAATGGCAAAGCAACCATTTGTCACCACTAGTCTAATATCCATTGAGGCAGGTAGTAGAAGAAGTAGAGGCGTTTTGTTTGGGTGCGTGTGTTTGAGTGCATGCAAAGTAGACCGAGAAGTCCCTTCGTGGGCTTCGGGTTGACTCCGTTTACGTCTGGGGTCCTGCTCTGGCGGGATGCATTGTGTCCAGGAGCCAAGGTCCCATTGTAGCAAAGGGCTGCTTGAGTGTGTGAGTGAGTGGAGGCCTGTGGTTCTTAGACAAGGGCTAGTGGGCATCGAGTCCCTCAGGTGGCGCTAATACGCTTGAATTCTCCTGTCAGTCAGTCAGTCAGTTACTCATGTGGAGCCATGTATCGAGTCAATGCTTCACTCCTACAGAGAATTCTGTAGTCCTCTTCCTCGACGGCCAGAGACATCCAAAAACCCTTTCTGTTTCCAACCAGATTCTGTGTGCAAAGTGCTCTGGGATCCAGCCTAGGACCTACCTGTCCATAGAGCTTCACCTCTGCACTGCTGCACAGGTAAGGGAAGAAGTCGCCTCCTGTTGGCATGAGGATACAGGTTGGACATCTCTTCTCTAGCTTCGGTTGCAAGTGCACTCTGGTCAAGCACCTGGAACAGAACACGAGGCCCAAAGTGTTCTTTCAACGTGTTCTTTGCACGTTCGGCGAAGGGCCGCCCAAACCTTACGCTAAGCCCTACTCTCATCCTAACCCGTACCCTCCACCGTACCCGTTCCCTCATCCTCATCCTAACCCTTCCCCTCATCCGTAGCGCAACCTGTACCCTAATACTAATTCCTACACTAACAAACATGGACCCTAAACCAAGCCTGATCCCTAACCCGTCCCCTTCCCCGAACCATCCCCTACTCCTAAGCCGTCCACTAACGCTAACGCTAATCTGTACCCTAAGCCTAACCCCATTCCTAAGCCTTGCCCGTGCACTAATCCTAATCATCTGTCCACCACAACGAACCCGGACCCTAAACAACTCTGCCCATTCCCTCATCCGTACCCTCCTCCCCACCCTTCAAAGAAAAAGAACCTGTTGTCGTACCCTGACCCGGACCCTCACTTGGATCCTAGTCGTAACCAGGACACTAACCCATACCCTAATCTGTACCGTCAACCGGACCCATTCCCTAAGCCACACCCTAACAAACACTAACCCGTAGCCGAAAACGTCCCCGAATCCTAACCCATGGTCGTCCCCTCCACTGTACCCTCCACCATACCCGTTCCCTAACCCGAACCCTTACCCTACCACGGAACCTACTCCTAACCCCTACACTAACAGTAACCCGTAGTCTCCCAGGACCCGAACCCGAACCCACTGTCGTCCCCTAACCTGGACCCTCAACCCAGCCCGCTCCCGAACTCATACCCTAAGCGTAATCCCTTTTCGTCCCCTAAACCGTCCTCGTTCCCTAATCTTATACCTAATCCGGATCCGAAGCCATACATACACTCGCAAACACGACCTAACACATACCCCAACACGAGCCCTCCACTGTACCCTCCACCGTACCCGTTCCCTAACCCAGACCCTAATCCGAACCAGAACCCTAAACCTTACGCTAACCCGTAGACTGACACGTACCCTGTGCCTGACCTGTTGTCGTACCCTAAGGCGTACCCATTCCCTAACCCTTACCCTAAGTGGTACCCTAATCCTTACACTGACACTAACCCGTACCCTAACAAGTACTCTAGGCCTAAAACTCGTTGGCGTCCCCTACCCTGGACCCGAAACCTTACCTGTTCCTTCACCCTAAACCTAACCCTTACCCTGACCCAGAAACTAATCCTAACCTGTACACTAACACTAAACCGTTCGTTCTCGGACCCTTACCTGTACCCTAAACCGTACCTGTTCCCTAAGCCTAACTCATCGTGGTACCCTAAGCTGTACCCGTTTCGGAACCTTAACCCTAACCCCATCCTTGCCCTAACCCGTCCTCCAGCCCTACACCTCCGGCGGCCCCTGACCTGGACCACCCACGGTGTCCCCGTTCCAGCCCTACACCTCCGGCGGCCCCTGTCCTGGACCACCCACGGTGTCCCCGTGCCCGTGCCTGAGCCTCAGCCTCAGCCTGCCCCAATCCTAGGCCCGCCCCTGACCCGTCCTCCAGCCCTACACCTCCGGCGGCCCCTGTCCTGGACCACCCACGGTGTCCCCGTTCCAGCCCTACACCTCCGGCGGCCCCTGTCCTGGACCACCCACGGTGTCCCCGTCCCCTCCCCCTCCCCCTCCCCCTCGCCCACACACTTACCCGAAGCCTTCCCCTAAGCCGTCCAGTAATGCGAACACGTACGCTAACGACCCTGACCCGTACTGCTTTGCTCAGGCTCTTGCTACTCCTTGCCAAATGGCAAAGCAACCATTTGTCACCACTAGTCTAATATCCATTGAGGCAGGTAGTAGAAGAAGTAGAGGCGTTTTGTTTGGGTGCGTGTGTTTGAGTGCATGCAAAGTAGACCGAGAAGTCCCTTCGTGGGCTTCGGGTTGACTCCGTTTACGTCTGGGGTCCTGCTCTGGCGGGATGCATTGTGTCCAGGAGCCAAGGTCCCATTGTAGCAAAGGGCTGCTTGAGTGTGTGAGTGAGTGGAGGCCTGTGGTTCTTAGACAAGGGCTAGTGGGCATCGAGTCCCTCAGGTGGCGCTAATACGCTTGAATTCTCCTGTCAGTCAGTCAGTCAGTTACTCATGTGGAGCCATGTATCGAGTCAATGCTTCACTCCTACAGAGAATTCTGTAGTCCTCTTCCTCGACGGCCAGAGGCATCCAAAAACCCTTTCTGTTTCCAACCAGATTCTGTGTGCAAAGTGCTCTGGGATCCAGCCTAGGACCTACCTGTCCATAGAGCTTCACCTCTGCACTGCTGCACAGGTAAGGGAAGAAGTCGCCTCCTGTTGGCATGAGGATACAGGTTGGACATCTCTTCTCTAGCTTCGGTTGCAAGTGCACTCTGGTCAAGCACCTGGAACAGAACACGAGGCCCAAAGTGTTCTTTCAACGTGTTCTTTGCACGTTCGGCGAAGGGCCGCCCAAACCTTACGCTAAGCCCTACTCTCATCCTAACCCGTACCCTCCACCGTACCCGTTCCCTCATCCTCATCCTAACCCTTCCCCTCATCCGTAGCGCAACCTGTACCCTAATACTAATTCCTACACTAACAAACATGGACCCTAAACCAAGCCTGATCCCTAACCCGTCCCCTTCCCCGAACCATCCCCTACTCCTAAGCCGTCCACTAACGCTAACGCTAATCTGTACCCTAAGCCTAACCCCATTCCTAAGCCTTGCCCGTGCACTAATCCTAATCATCTGTCCAGCAAAACGAACCCGGACCCTAAACAACTCTGCCCATTCCCTCATCCGGACCCTCCTCCCCACCCTTCAAAGAAAGAAAAAGAACCTGTTGGCGTACCCTGACCCGGACCCTCACTTGGATCCTAGTCGTAACCAGGACACTAACCCATACCCTAATCTGTACCGTCAACCGGACCCATTCCCTAAGCCACACCCTAACAAACACTAACCCGTAGCCGAAAACGTCCCCGAATCCTAACCCATGGTCGTCCCCTCCACTGTACCCTCCACCATACCCGTTCCCTAACCCGAACCCTTACCCTACCACGGAACCTACTCCTAACCCCTACACTAACAGTAACCCGTAGTCTCCCAGGACCCGAACCCGAACCCACTGTCGTCCCCTAACCTGGACCCTCAACCCAGCCCGCTCCCGAACTCATACCCTAAGCGTAATCCCTTTTCGTCCCCTAAACCGTCCTCGTTCCCTAATCTTATACCTAATCCGGATCCGAAGCCATACATACACTCGCAAACACGACCTAACACATACCCCAACACGAGCCCTCCACTGTACCCTCCACCGTACCCGTTCCCTAACCCAGACCCTAATCCGAACCAGAACCCTAAACCTTACGCTAACCCGTAGACTGACACGTACCCTGTGCCTGACCTGTTGTCGTACCCTAAGGCGTACCCATTCCCTAACCCTTACCCTAAGTGGTACCCTAATCCTTACACTGACACTAACCCGTACCCTAACAAGTACTCTAGGCCTAAAACTCGTTGGCGTCCCCTACCCTGGACCCGAAACCTTACCTGTTCCTTCACCCTAAACCTAACCCTTACCCTGACCCAGAAACTAATCCTAACCTGTACACTAACACTAAACCGTTCGTTCTCGGACCCTTACCTGTACCCTAAACCGTACCTGTTCCCTAAGCCTAACTCATCGTGGTACCCTAAGCTGTACCCGTTTCGGAACCTTAACCCTAACCCCATCCTTGCCCTAACCCGTCCTCCAGCCCTACACCTCCGGCGGCCCCTGACCTGGACCACCCACGGTGTCCCCGTTCCAGCCCTACACCTCCGGCGGCCCCTGTCCTGGACCACCCACGGTGTCCCCGTGCCCGTGCCTGAGCCTCAGCCTCAGCCTGCCCCAATCCTAGGCCCGCCCCTGACCCGTCCTCCAGCCCTACACCTCCGGCGGCCCCTGTCCTGGACCACCCACGGTGTCCCCGTTCCAGCCCTACACCTCCGGCGGCCCCTGTCCTGGACCACCCACGGTGTCCCCGTCCCCTCCCCCTCCCCCTCCCCCTCGCCCACACACTTACCCGAAGCCTTCCCCTAAGCCGTCCAGTAATGCGAACACGTACGCTAACGACCCTGACCCGTACTGCTTTGCTCAGGCTCTTGCTACTCCTTGCCAAATGGCAAAGCAACCATTTGTCACCACTAGTCTAATATCCATTGAGGCAGGTAGTAGAAGAAGTAGAGGCGTTTTGTTTGGGTGCGTGTGTTTGAGTGCATGCAAAGTAGACCGAGAAGTCCCTTCGTGGGCTTCGGGTTGACTCCGTTTACGTCTGGGGTCCTGCTCTGGCGGGATGCATTGTGTCCAGGAGCCAAGGTCCCATTGTAGCAAAGGGCTGCTTGAGTGTGTGAGTGAGTGGAGGCCTGTGGTTCTTAGACAAGGGCTAGTGGGCATCGAGTCCCTCAGGTGGCGCTAATACGCTTGAATTCTCCTGTCAGTCAGTCAGTCAGTTACTCATGTGGAGCCATGTATCGAGTCAATGCTTCACTCCTACAGAGAATTCTGTAGTCCTCTTCCTCGACGGCCAGAGGCATCCAAAAACCCTTTCTGTTTCCAACCAGATTCTGTGTGCAAAGTGCTCTGGGATCCAGCCTAGGACCTACCTGTCCATAGAGCTTCACCTCTGCACTGCTGCACAGGTAAGGGAAGAAGTCGCCTCCTGTTGGCATGAGGATACAGGTTGGACATCTCTTCTCTAGCTTCGGTTGCAAGTGCACTCTGGTCAAGCACCTGGAACAGAACACGAGGCCCAAAGTGTTCTTTCAACGTGTTCTTTGCACGTTCGGCGAAGGGCCGCCCAAACCTTACGCTAAGCCCTACTCTCATCCTAACCCGTACCCTCCACCGTACCCGTTCCCTCATCCTCATCCTAACCCTTCCCCTCATCCGTAGCGCAACCTGTACCCTAATACTAATTCCTACACTAACATGGACCCTAAACCAAGCCTGATCCCTAACCCGTCCCCTTCCCCGAACCATCCCCTACTCCTAAGCCGTCCACTAACGCTAATCTGTACCCTAAGCCTAACCCCATTCCTAAGCCTTGCCCGTGCACTAATCCTAATCATCTGTCCAGCAAAACGAACCCGGACCCTAAACAACTCTGCCCATTCCCTCATCCGTACCCTCCTCCCCACCCTTCAAAGAAAGAAAAAGAACCTGTTGTCGTACCCTGACCCGGACCCTCACTTGGATCCTAGTCGTAACCAGGACACTAACCCATACCCTAATCTGTACCGTCAACCGGACCCATTCCCTAAGCCACACCCTAACAAACACTAACCCGTAGCCGAAAACGTCCCCGAATCCTAACCCATGGTCGTCCCCTCCACTGTACCCTCCACCATACCCGTTCCCTAACCCGAACCCTTACCCTACCACGGAACCTACTCCTAACCCCTACACTAACAGTAACCCGTAGTCTCCCAGGACCCGAACCCGAACCCACTGTCGTCCCCTAACCTGGACCCTCAACCCAGCCCGCTCCCGAACTCATACCCTAAGCGTAATCCCTTTTCGTCCCCTAAACCGTCCTCGTTCCCTAATCTTATACCTAATCCGGATCCGAAGCCATACATACACTCGCAAACACGACCTAACACATACCCCAACACGAGCCCTCCACTGTACCCTCCACCGTACCCGTTCCCTAACCCAGACCCTAATCCGAACCAGAACCCTAAACCTTACGCTAACCCGTAGACTGACACGTACCCTGTGCCTGACCTGTTGTCGTACCCTAAGGCGTACCCATTCCCTAACCCTTACCCTAAGTGGTACCCTAATCCTTACACTGACACTAACCCGTACCCTAACAAGTACTCTAGGCCTAAAACTCGTTGGCGTCCCCTACCCTGGACCCGAAACCTTACCTGTTCCTTAACCCTAAACCTAACCCTTACCCTGACCCAGAAACTAATCCTAACCTGTACACTAACACTAAACCGTTCGTTCTCGGACCCTTACCTGTACCCTAAACCGTACCTGTTCCCTAAGCCTAACTCATCGTGGTACCCTAAGCTGTACCCGTTTCGGAACCTTAACCCTAACCCCATCCTTGCCCTAACCCGTCCTCCAGCCCTACACCTCCGGCGGCCCCTGACCTGGACCACCCACGGTGTCCCCGTTCCAGCCCTACACCTCCGGCGGCCCCTGTCCTGGACCACCCACGGTGTCCCCGTGCCCGTGCCTGAGCCTCAGCCTCAGCCTGCCCCAATCCTAGGCCCGCCCCTGACCCGTCCTCCAGCCCTACACCTCCGGCGGCCCCTGTCCTGGACCACCCACGGTGTCCCCGTTCCAGCCCTACACCTCCGGCGGCCCCTGTCCTGGACCACCCACGGTGTCCCCGTCCCCTCCCCCTCCCCCTCCCCCTCGCCCACACACTTACCCGAAGCCTTCCCCTAAGCCGTCCAGTAATGCGAACACGTACGCTAACGACCCTGACCCGTACTGCTTTGCTCAGGCTCTTGCTACTCCTTGCCAAATGGCAAAGCAACCATTTGTCACCACTAGTCTAATATCCATTGAGGCAGGTAGTAGAAGAAGTAGAGGCGTTTTGTTTGGGTGCGTGTGTTTGAGTGCATGCAAAGTAGACCGAGAAGTCCCTTCGTGGGCTTCGGGTTGACTCCGTTTACGTCTGGGGTCCTGCTCTGGCGGGATGCATTGTGTCCAGGAGCCAAGGTCCCATTGTAGCAAAGGGCTGCTTGAGTGTGTGAGTGAGTGGAGGCCTGTGGTTCTTAGACAAGGGCTAGTGGGCATCGAGTCCCTCAGGTGGCGCTAATACGCTTGAATTCTCCTGTCAGTCAGTCAGTCAGTTACTCATGTGGAGCCATGTATCGAGTCAATGCTTCACTCCTACAGAGAATTCTGTAGTCCTCTTCCTCGACGGCCAGAGACATCCAAAAACCCTTTCTGTTTCCAACCAGATTCTGTGTGCAAAGTGCTCTGGGATCCAGCCTAGGACCTACCTGTCCATAGAGCTTCACCTCTGCACTGCTGCACAGGTAAGGGAAGAAGTCGCCTCCTGTTGGCATGAGGATACAGGTTGGACATCTCTTCTCTAGCTTCGGTTGCAAGTGCACTCTGGTCAAGCACCTGGAACAGAACACGAGGCCCAAAGTGTTCTTTCAACGTGTTCTTTGCACGTTCGGCGAAGGGCCGCCCAAACCTTACGCTAAGCCCTACTCTCATCCTAACCCGTACCCTCCACCGTACCCGTTCCCTCATCCTCATCCTAACCCTTCCCCTCATCCGTAGCGCAACCTGTACCCTAATACTAATTCCTACACTAACATGGACCCTAAACCAAGCCTGATCCCTAACCCGTCCCCTTCCCCGAACCATCCCCTACTCCTAAGCCGTCCACTAACGCTAATCTGTACCCTAAGCCTAACCCCATTCCTAAGCCTTGCCCGTGCACTAATCCTAATCATCTGTCCAGCAAAACGAACCCGGACCCTAAACAACTCTGCCCATTCCCTCATCCGTACCCTCCTCCCCACCCTTCAAAGAAAAAGAACCTGTTGTCGTACCCTGACCCGGACCCTCACTTGGATCCTAGTCGTAACCAGGACACTAACCCATACCCTAATCTGTACCGTCAACCGGACCCATTCCCTAAGCCACACCCTAACAAACACTAACCCGTAGCCGAAAACGTCCCCGAATCCTAACCCATGGTCGTCCCCTCCACTGTACCCTCCACCATACCCGTTCCCTAACCCGAACCCTTACCCTACCACGGAACCTACTCCTAACCCCTACACTAACAGTAACCCGTAGTCTCCCAGGACCCGAACCCGAACCCACTGTCGTCCCCTAACCTGGACCCTCAACCCAGCCCGCTCCCGAACTCATACCCTAAGCGTAATCCCTTTTCGTCCCCTAAACCGTCCTCGTTCCCTAATCTTATACCTAATCCGGATCCGAAGCCATACATACACTCGCAAACACGACCTAACACATACCCCAACACGAGCCCTCCACTGTACCCTCCACCGTACCCGTTCCCTAACCCAGACCCTAATCCGAACCAGAACCCTAAACCTTACGCTAACCCGTAGACTGACACGTACCCTGTGCCTGACCTGTTGTCGTACCCTAAGGCGTACCCATTCCCTAACCCTTACCCTAAGTGGTACCCTAATCCTTACACTGACACTAACCCGTACCCTAACAAGTACTCTAGGCCTAAAACTCGTTGGCGTCCCCTACCCTGGACCCGAAACCTTACCTGTTCCTTCACCCTAAACCTAACCCTTACCCTGACCCAGAAACTAATCCTAACCTGTACACTAACACTAAACCGTTCGTTCTCGGACCCTTACCTGTACCCTAAACCGTACCTGTTCCCTAAGCCTAACTCATCGTGGTACCCTAAGCTGTACCCGTTTCGGAACCTTAACCCTAACCCCATCCTTGCCCTAACCCGTCCTCCAGCCCTACACCTCCGGCGGCCCCTGACCTGGACCACCCACGGTGTCCCCGTTCCAGCCCTACACCTCCGGCGGCCCCTGTCCTGGACCACCCACGGTGTCCCCGTGCCCGTGCCTGAGCCTCAGCCTCAGCCTGCCCCAATCCTAGGCCCGCCCCTGACCCGTCCTCCAGCCCTACACCTCCGGCGGCCCCTGTCCTGGACCACCCACGGTGTCCCCGTTCCAGCCCTACACCTCCGGCGGCCCCTGTCCTGGACCACCCACGGTGTCCCCGTCCCCTCCCCCTCCCCCTCCCCCTCGCCCACACACTTACCCGAAGCCTTCCCCTAAGCCGTCCAGTAATGCGAACACGTACGCTAACGACCCTGACCCGTACTGCTTTGCTCAGGCTCTTGCTACTCCTTGCCAAATGGCAAAGCAACCATTTGTCACCACTAGTCTAATATCCATTGAGGCAGGTAGTAGAAGAAGTAGAGGCGTTTTGTTTGGGTGCGTGTGTTTGAGTGCATGCAAAGTAGACCGAGAAGTCCCTTCGTGGGCTTCGGGTTGACTCCGTTTACGTCTGGGGTCCTGCTCTGGCGGGATGCATTGTGTCCAGGAGCCAAGGTCCCATTGTAGCAAAGGGCTGCTTGAGTGTGTGAGTGAGTGGAGGCCTGTGGTTCTTAGACAAGGGCTAGTGGGCATCGAGTCCCTCAGGTGGCGCTAATACGCTTGAATTCTCCTGTCAGTCAGTCAGTCAGTTACTCATGTGGAGCCATGTATCGAGTCAATGCTTCACTCCTACAGAGAATTCTGTAGTCCTCTTCCTCGACGGCCAGAGGCATCCAAAAACCCTTTCTGTTTCCAACCAGATTCTGTGTGCAAAGTGCTCTGGGATCCAGCCTAGGACCTACCTGTCCATAGAGCTTCACCTCTGCACTGCTGCACAGGTAAGGGAAGAAGTCGCCTCCTGTTGGCATGAGGATACAGGTTGGACATCTCTTCTCTAGCTTCGGTTGCAAGTGCACTCTGGTCAAGCACCTGGAACAGAACACGAGGCCCAAAGTGTTCTTTCAACGTGTTCTTTGCACGTTCGGCGAAGGGCCGCCCAAACCTTACGCTAAGCCCTACTCTCATCCTAACCCGTACCCTCCACCGTACCCGTTCCCTCATCCTCATCCTAACCCTTCCCCTCATCCGTAGCGCAACCTGTACCCTAATACTAATTCCTACACTAACATGGACCCTAAACCAAGCCTGATCCCTAACCCGTCCCCTTCCCCGAACCATCCCCTACTCCTAAGCCGTCCACTAACGCTAATCTGTACCCTAAGCCTAACCCCATTCCTAAGCCTTGCCCGTGCACTAATCCTAATCATCTGTCCAGCAAAACGAACCCGGACCCTAAACAACTCTGCCCATTCCCTCATCCGTACCCTCCTCCCCACCCTTCAAAGAAAAAGAACCTGTTGTCGTACCCTGACCCGGACCCTCACTTGGATCCTAGTCGTAACCAGGACACTAACCCATACCCTAATCTGTACCGTCAACCGGACCCATTCCCTAAGCCACACCCTAACAAACACTAACCCGTAGCCGAAAACGTCCCCGAATCCTAACCCATGGTCGTCCCCTCCACTGTACCCTCCACCATACCCGTTCCCTAACCCGAACCCTTACCCTACCACGGAACCTACTCCTAACCCCTACACTAACAGTAACCCGTAGTCTCCCAGGACCCGAACCCGAACCCACTGTCGTCCCCTAACCTGGACCCTCAACCCAGCCCGCTCCCGAACTCATACCCTAAGCGTAATCCCTTTTCGTCCCCTAAACCGTCCTCGTTCCCTAATCTTATACCTAATCCGGATCCGAAGCCATACATACACTCGCAAACACGACCTAACACATACCCCAACACGAGCCCTCCACTGTACCCTCCACCGTACCCGTTCCCTAACCCAGACCCTAATCCGAACCAGAACCCTAAACCTTACGCTAACCCGTAGACTGACACGTACCCTGTGCCTGACCTGTTGTCGTACCCTAAGGCGTACCCATTCCCTAACCCTTACCCTAAGTGGTACCCTAATCCTTACACTGACACTAACCCGTACCCTAACAAGTACTCTAGGCCTAAAACTCGTTGGCGTCCCCTACCCTGGACCCGAAACCTTACCTGTTCCTTAACCCTAAACCTAACCCTTACCCTGACCCAGAAACTAATCCTAACCTGTACACTAACACTAAACCGTTCGTTCTCGGACCCTTACCTGTACCCTAAACCGTACCTGTTCCCTAAGCCTAACTCATCGTGGTACCCTAAGCTGTACCCGTTTCGGAACCTTAACCCTAACCCCATCCTTGCCCTAACCCGTCCTCCAGCCCTACACCTCCGGCGGCCCCTGACCTGGACCACCCACGGTGTCCCCGTTCCAGCCCTACACCTCCGGCGGCCCCTGTCCTGGACCACCCACGGTGTCCCCGTGCCCGTGCCTGAGCCTCAGCCTCAGCCTGCCCCAATCCTAGGCCCGCCCCTGACCCGTCCTCCAGCCCTACACCTCCGGCGGCCCCTGTCCTGGACCACCCACGGTGTCCCCGTTCCAGCCCTACACCTCCGGCGGCCCCTGTCCTGGACCACCCACGGTGTCCCCGTCCCCTCCCCCTCCCCCTCCCCCTCGCCCACACACTTACCCGAAGCCTTCCCCTAAGCCGTCCAGTAATGCGAACACGTACGCTAACGACCCTGACCCGTACTGCTTTGCTCAGGCTCTTGCTACTCCTTGCCAAATGGCAAAGCAACCATTTGTCACCACTAGTCTAATATCCATTGAGGCAGGTAGTAGAAGAAGTAGAGGCGTTTTGTTTGGGTGCGTGTGTTTGAGTGCATGCAAAGTAGACCGAGAAGTCCCTTCGTGGGCTTCGGGTTGACTCCGTTTACGTCTGGGGTCCTGCTCTGGCGGGATGCATTGTGTCCAGGAGCCAAGGTCCCATTGTAGCAAAGGGCTGCTTGAGTGTGTGAGTGAGTGGAGGCCTGTGGTTCTTAGACAAGGGCTAGTGGGCATCGAGTCCCTCAGGTGGCGCTAATACGCTTGAATTCTCCTGTCAGTCAGTCAGTCAGTTACTCATGTGGAGCCATGTATCGAGTCAATGCTTCACTCCTACAGAGAATTCTGTAGTCCTCTTCCTCGACGGCCAGAGACATCCAAAAACCCTTTCTGTTTCCAACCAGATTCTGTGTGCAAAGTGCTCTGGGATCCAGCCTAGGACCTACCTGTCCATAGAGCTTCACCTCTGCACTGCTGCACAGGTAAGGGAAGAAGTCGCCTCCTGTTGGCATGAGGATACAGGTTGGACATCTCTTCTCTAGCTTCGGTTGCAAGTGCACTCTGGTCAAGCACCTGGAACAGAACACGAGGCCCAAAGTGTTCTTTCAACGTGTTCTTTGCACGTTCGGCGAAGGGCCGCCCAAACCTTACGCTAAGCCCTACTCTCATCCTAACCCGTACCCTCCACCGTACCCGTTCCCTCATCCTCATCCTAACCCTTCCCCTCATCCGTAGCGCAACCTGTACCCTAATACTAATTCCTACACTAACAAACATGGACCCTAAACCAAGCCTGATCCCTAACCCGTCCCCTTCCCCGAACCATCCCCTACTCCTAAGCCGTCCACTAACGCTAACGCTAATCTGTACCCTAAGCCTAACCCCATTCCTAAGCCTTGCCCGTGCACTAATCCTAATCATCTGTCCAGCAAAACGAACCCGGACCCTAAACAACTCTGCCCATTCCCTCATCCGGACCCTCCTCCCCACCCTTCAAAGAAAGAAAAAGAACCTGTTGGCGTACCCTGACCCGGACCCTCACTTGGATCCTAGTCGTAACCAGGACACTAACCCATACCCTAATCTGTACCGTCAACCGGACCCATTCCCTAAGCCACACCCTAACAAACACTAACCCGTAGCCGAAAACGTCCCCGAATCCTAACCCATGGTCGTCCCCTCCACTGTACCCTCCACCATACCCGTTCCCTAACCCGAACCCTTACCCTACCACGGAACCTACTCCTAACCCCTACACTAACAGTAACCCGTAGTCTCCCAGGACCCGAACCCGAACCCACTGTCGTCCCCTAACCTGGACCCTCAACCCAGCCCGCTCCCGAACTCATACCCTAAGCGTAATCCCTTTTCGTCCCCTAAACCGTCCTCGTTCCCTAATCTTATACCTAATCCGGATCCGAAGCCATACATACACTCGCAAACACGACCTAACACATACCCCAACACGAGCCCTCCACTGTACCCTCCACCGTACCCGTTCCCTAACCCAGACCCTAATCCGAACCAGAACCCTAAACCTTACGCTAACCCGTAGACTGACACGTACCCTGTGCCTGACCTGTTGTCGTACCCTAAGGCGTACCCATTCCCTAACCCTTACCCTAAGTGGTACCCTAATCCTTACACTGACACTAACCCGTACCCTAACAAGTACTCTAGGCCTAAAACTCGTTGGCGTCCCCTACCCTGGACCCGAAACCTTACCTGTTCCTTAACCCTAAACCTAACCCTTACCCTGACCCAGAAACTAATCCTAACCTGTACACTAACACTAAACCGTTCGTTCTCGGACCCTTACCTGTACCCTAAACCGTACCTGTTCCCTAAGCCTAACTCATCGTGGTACCCTAAGCTGTACCCGTTTCGGAACCTTAACCCTAACCCCATCCTTGCCCTAACCCGTCCTCCAGCCCTACACCTCCGGCGGCCCCTGACCTGGACCACCCACGGTGTCCCCGTTCCAGCCCTACACCTCCGGCGGCCCCTGTCCTGGACCACCCACGGTGTCCCCGTGCCCGTGCCTGAGCCTCAGCCTCAGCCTGCCCCAATCCTAGGCCCGCCCCTGACCCGTCCTCCAGCCCTACACCTCCGGCGGCCCCTGTCCTGGACCACCCACGGTGTCCCCGTTCCAGCCCTACACCTCCGGCGGCCCCTGTCCTGGACCACCCACGGTGTCCCCGTCCCCTCCCCCTCCCCCTCCCCCTCGCCCACACACTTACCCGAAGCCTTCCCCTAAGCCGTCCAGTAATGCGAACACGTACGCTAACGACCCTGACCCGTACTGCTTTGCTCAGGCTCTTGCTACTCCTTGCCAAATGGCAAAGCAACCATTTGTCACCACTAGTCTAATATCCATTGAGGCAGGTAGTAGAAGAAGTAGAGGCGTTTTGTTTGGGTGCGTGTGTTTGAGTGCATGCAAAGTAGACCGAGAAGTCCCTTCGTGGGCTTCGGGTTGACTCCGTTTACGTCTGGGGTCCTGCTCTGGCGGGATGCATTGTGTCCAGGAGCCAAGGTCCCATTGTAGCAAAGGGCTGCTTGAGTGTGTGAGTGAGTGGAGGCCTGTGGTTCTTAGACAAGGGCTAGTGGGCATCGAGTCCCTCAGGTGGCGCTAATACGCTTGAATTCTCCTGTCAGTCAGTCAGTCAGTTACTCATGTGGAGCCATGTATCGAGTCAATGCTTCACTCCTACAGAGAATTCTGTAGTCCTCTTCCTCGACGGCCAGAGACATCCAAAAACCCTTTCTGTTTCCAACCAGATTCTGTGTGCAAAGTGCTCTGGGATCCAGCCTAGGACCTACCTGTCCATAGAGCTTCACCTCTGCACTGCTGCACAGGTAAGGGAAGAAGTCGCCTCCTGTTGGCATGAGGATACAGGTTGGACATCTCTTCTCTAGCTTCGGTTGCAAGTGCACTCTGGTCAAGCACCTGGAACAGAACACGAGGCCCAAAGTGTTCTTTCAACGTGTTCTTTGCACGTTCGGCGAAGGGCCGCCCAAACCTTACGCTAAGCCCTACTCTCATCCTAACCCGTACCCTCCACCGTACCCGTTCCCTCATCCTCATCCTAACCCTTCCCCTCATCCGTAGCGCAACCTGTACCCTAATACTAATTCCTACACTAACAAACATGGACCCTAAACCAAGCCTGATCCCTAACCCGTCCCCTTCCCCGAACCATCCCCTACTCCTAAGCCGTCCACTAACGCTAACGCTAATCTGTACCCTAAGCCTAACCCCATTCCTAAGCCTTGCCCGTGCACTAATCCTAATCATCTGTCCAGCAAAACGAACCCGGACCCTAAACAACTCTGCCCATTCCCTCATCCGTACCCTCCTCCCCACCCTTCAAAGAAAAAGAACCTGTTGTCGTACCCTGACCCGGACCCTCACTTGGATCCTAGTCGTAACCAGGACACTAACCCATACCCTAATCTGTACCGTCAACCGGACCCATTCCCTAAGCCACACCCTAACAAACACTAACCCGTAGCCGAAAACGTCCCCGAATCCTAACCCATGGTCGTCCCCTCCACTGTACCCTCCACCATACCCGTTCCCTAACCCGAACCCTTACCCTACCACGGAACCTACTCCTAACCCCTACACTAACAGTAACCCGTAGTCTCCCAGGACCCGAACCCGAACCCACTGTCGTCCCCTAACCTGGACCCTCAACCCAGCCCGCTCCCGAACTCATACCCTAAGCGTAATCCCTTTTCGTCCCCTAAACCGTCCTCGTTCCCTAATCTTATACCTAATCCGGATCCGAAGCCATACATACACTCGCAAACACGACCTAACACATACCCCAACACGAGCCCTCCACTGTACCCTCCACCGTACCCGTTCCCTAACCCAGACCCTAATCCGAACCAGAACCCTAAACCTTACGCTAACCCGTAGACTGACACGTACCCTGTGCCTGACCTGTTGTCGTACCCTAAGGCGTACCCATTCCCTAACCCTTACCCTAAGTGGTACCCTAATCCTTACACTGACACTAACCCGTACCCTAACAAGTACTCTAGGCCTAAAACTCGTTGGCGTCCCCTACCCTGGACCCGAAACCTTACCTGTTCCTTAACCCTAAACCTAACCCTTACCCTGACCCAGAAACTAATCCTAACCTGTACACTAACACTAAACCGTTCGTTCTCGGACCCTTACCTGTACCCTAAACCGTACCTGTTCCCTAAGCCTAACTCATCGTGGTACCCTAAGCTGTACCCGTTTCGGAACCTTAACCCTAACCCCATCCTTGCCCTAACCCGTCCTCCAGCCCTACACCTCCGGCGGCCCCTGACCTGGACCACCCACGGTGTCCCCGTTCCAGCCCTACACCTCCGGCGGCCCCTGTCCTGGACCACCCACGGTGTCCCCGTGCCCGTGCCTGAGCCTCAGCCTCAGCCTGCCCCAATCCTAGGCCCGCCCCTGACCCGTCCTCCAGCCCTACACCTCCGGCGGCCCCTGTCCTGGACCACCCACGGTGTCCCCGTTCCAGCCCTACACCTCCGGCGGCCCCTGTCCTGGACCACCCACGGTGTCCCCGTCCCCTCCCCCTCCCCCTCCCCCTCGCCCACACACTTACCCGAAGCCTTCCCCTAAGCTGTCCAGTAATGCGAACACGTACGCTAACGACCCTGACCCGTACTGCTTTGCTCAGGCTCTTGCTACTCCTTGCCAAATGGCAAAGCAACCATTTGTCACCACTAGTCTAATATCCATTGAGGCAGGTAGTAGAAGAAGTAGAGGCGTTTTGTTTGGGTGCGTGTGTTTGAGTGCATGCAAAGTAGACCGAGAAGTCCCTTCGTGGGCTTCGGGTTGACTCCGTTTACGTCTGGGGTCCTGCTCTGGCGGGATGCATTGTGTCCAGGAGCCAAGGTCCCATTGTAGCAAAGGGCTGCTTGAGTGTGTGAGTGAGTGGAGGCCTGTGGTTCTTAGACAAGGGCTAGTGGGCATCGAGTCCCTCAGGTGGCGCTAATACGCTTGAATTCTCCTGTCAGTCAGTCAGTCAGTTACTCATGTGGAGCCATGTATCGAGTCAATGCTTCACTCCTACAGAGAATTCTGTAGTCCTCTTCCTCGACGGCCAGAGGCATCCAAAAACCCTTTCTGTTTCCAACCAGATTCTGTGTGCAAAGTGCTCTGGGATCCAGCCTAGGACCTACCTGTCCATAGAGCTTCACCTCTGCACTGCTGCACAGGTAAGGGAAGAAGTCGCCTCCTGTTGGCATGAGGATACAGGTTGGACATCTCTTCTCTAGCTTCGGTTGCAAGTGCACTCTGGTCAAGCACCTGGAACAGAACACGAGGCCCAAAGTGTTCTTTCAACGTGTTCTTTGCACGTTCGGCGAAGGGCCGCCCAAACCTTACGCTAAGCCCTACTCTCATCCTAACCCGTACCCTCCACCGTACCCGTTCCCTCATCCTCATCCTAACCCTTCCCCTCATCCGTAGCGCAACCTGTACCCTAATACTAATTCCTACACTAACATGGACCCTAAACCAAGCCTGATCCCTAACCCGTCCCCTTCCCCGAACCATCCCCTACTCCTAAGCCGTCCACTAACGCTAATCTGTACCCTAAGCCTAACCCCATTCCTAAGCCTTGCCCGTGCACTAATCCTAATCATCTGTCCAGCAAAACGAACCCGGACCCTAAACAACTCTGCCCATTCCCTCATCCGTACCCTCCTCCCCACCCTTCAAAGAAAAAGAACCTGTTGTCGTACCCTGACCCGGACCCTCACTTGGATC
The DNA here is from genome assembly GCF_964374135.1 of Grampus griseus. Classification (NCBI taxonomy): domain Eukaryota; kingdom Metazoa; phylum Chordata; class Mammalia; order Artiodactyla; family Delphinidae; genus Grampus; species Grampus griseus. The sequence goes on from NW_028132903.1 coordinate 85,358, forward strand.
CTAGTCGTAACCAGGACACTAACCCATACCCTAATCTGTACCGTCAACCGGACCCATTCCCTAAGCCACACCCTAACAAACACTAACCCGTAGCCGAAAACGTCCCCGAATCCTAACCCATGGTCGTCCCCTCCACTGTACCCTCCACCATACCCGTTCCCTAACCCGAACCCTTACCCTACCACGGAACCTACTCCTAACCCCTACACTAACAGTAACCCGTAGTCTCCCAGGACCCGAACCCGAACCCACTGTCGTCCCCTAACCTGGACCCTCAACCCAGCCCGCTCCCGAACTCATACCCTAAGCGTAATCCCTTTTCGTCCCCTAAACCGTCCTCGTTCCCTAATCTTATACCTAATCCGGATCCGAAGCCATACATACACTCGCAAACACGACCTAACACATACCCCAACACGAGCCCTCCACTGTACCCTCCACCGTACCCGTTCCCTAACCCAGACCCTAATCCGAACCAGAACCCTAAACCTTACGCTAACCCGTAGACTGACACGTACCCTGTGCCTGACCTGTTGTCGTACCCTAAGGCGTACCCATTCCCTAACCCTTACCCTAAGTGGTACCCTAATCCTTACACTGACACTAACCCGTACCCTAACAAGTACTCTAGGCCTAAAACTCGTTGGCGTCCCCTACCCTGGACCCGAAACCTTACCTGTTCCTTAACCCTAAACCTAACCCTTACCCTGACCCAGAAACTAATCCTAACCTGTACACTAACACTAAACCGTTCGTTCTCGGACCCTTACCTGTACCCTAAACCGTACCTGTTCCCTAAGCCTAACTCATCGTGGTACCCTAAGCTGTACCCGTTTCGGAACCTTAACCCTAACCCCATCCTTGCCCTAACCCGTCCTCCAGCCCTACACCTCCGGCGGCCCCTGACCTGGACCACCCACGGTGTCCCCGTTCCAGCCCTACACCTCCGGCGGCCCCTGTCCTGGACCACCCACGGTGTCCCCGTGCCCGTGCCTGAGCCTCAGCCTCAGCCTGCCCCAATCCTAGGCCCGCCCCTGACCCGTCCTCCAGCCCTACACCTCCGGCGGCCCCTGTCCTGGACCACCCACGGTGTCCCCGTTCCAGCCCTACACCTCCGGCGGCCCCTGTCCTGGACCACCCACGGTGTCCCCGTCCCCTCCCCCTCCCCCTCCCCCTCGCCCACACACTTACCCGAAGCCTTCCCCTAAGCCGTCCAGTAATGCGAACACGTACGCTAACGACCCTGACCCGTACTGCTTTGCTCAGGCTCTTGCTACTCCTTGCCAAATGGCAAAGCAACCATTTGTCACCACTAGTCTAATATCCATTGAGGCAGGTAGTAGAAGAAGTAGAGGCGTTTTGTTTGGGTGCGTGTGTTTGAGTGCATGCAAAGTAGACCGAGAAGTCCCTTCGTGGGCTTCGGGTTGACTCCGTTTACGTCTGGGGTCCTGCTCTGGCGGGATGCATTGTGTCCAGGAGCCAAGGTCCCATTGTAGCAAAGGGCTGCTTGAGTGTGTGAGTGAGTGGAGGCCTGTGGTTCTTAGACAAGGGCTAGTGGGCATCGAGTCCCTCAGGTGGCGCTAATACGCTTGAATTCTCCTGTCAGTCAGTCAGTCAGTTACTCATGTGGAGCCATGTATCGAGTCAATGCTTCACTCCTACAGAGAATTCTGTAGTCCTCTTCCTCGACGGCCAGAGACATCCAAAAACCCTTTCTGTTTCCAACCAGATTCTGTGTGCAAAGTGCTCTGGGATCCAGCCTAGGACCTACCTGTCCATAGAGCTTCACCTCTGCACTGCTGCACAGGTAAGGGAAGAAGTCGCCTCCTGTTGGCATGAGGATACAGGTTGGACATCTCTTCTCTAGCTTCGGTTGCAAGTGCACTCTGGTCAAGCACCTGGAACAGAACACGAGGCCCAAAGTGTTCTTTCAACGTGTTCTTTGCACGTTCGGCGAAGGGCCGCCCAAACCTTACGCTAAGCCCTACTCTCATCCTAACCCGTACCCTCCACCGTACCCGTTCCCTCATCCTCATCCTAACCCTTCCCCTCATCCGTAGCGCAACCTGTACCCTAATACTAATTCCTACACTAACAAACATGGACCCTAAACCAAGCCTGATCCCTAACCCGTCCCCTTCCCCGAACCATCCCCTACTCCTAAGCCGTCCACTAACGCTAACGCTAATCTGTACCCTAAGCCTAACCCCATTCCTAAGCCTTGCCCGTGCACTAATCCTAATCATCTGTCCAGCAAAACGAACCCGGACCCTAAACAACTCTGCCCATTCCCTCATCCGGACCCTCCTCCCCACCCTTCAAAGAAAGAAAAAGAACCTGTTGGCGTACCCTGACCCGGACCCTCACTTGGATCCTAGTCGTAACCAGGACACTAACCCATACCCTAATCTGTACCGTCAACCGGACCCATTCCCTAAGCCACACCCTAACAAACACTAACCCGTAGCCGAAAACGTCCCCGAATCCTAACCCATGGTCGTCCCCTCCACTGTACCCTCCACCATACCCGTTCCCTAACCCGAACCCTTACCCTACCACGGAACCTACTCCTAACCCCTACACTAACAGTAACCCGTAGTCTCCCAGGACCCGAACCCGAACCCACTGTCGTCCCCTAACCTGGACCCTCAACCCAGCCCGCTCCCGAACTCATACCCTAAGCGTAATCCCTTTTCGTCCCCTAAACCGTCCTCGTTCCCTAATCTTATACCTAATCCGGATCCGAAGCCATACATACACTCGCAAACACGACCTAACACATACCCCAACACGAGCCCTCCACTGTACCCTCCACCGTACCCGTTCCCTAACCCAGACCCTAATCCGAACCAGAACCCTAAACCTTACGCTAACCCGTAGACTGACACGTACCCTGTGCCTGACCTGTTGTCGTACCCTAAGGCGTACCCATTCCCTAACCCTTACCCTAAGTGGTACCCTAATCCTTACACTGACACTAACCCGTACCCTAACAAGTACTCTAGGCCTAAAACTCGTTGGCGTCCCCTACCCTGGACCCGAAACCTTACCTGTTCCTTAACCCTAAACCTAACCCTTACCCTGACCCAGAAACTAATCCTAACCTGTACACTAACACTAAACCGTTCGTTCTCGGACCCTTACCTGTACCCTAAACCGTACCTGTTCCCTAAGCCTAACTCATCGTGGTACCCTAAGCTGTACCCGTTTCGGAACCTTAACCCTAACCCCATCCTTGCCCTAACCCGTCCTCCAGCCCTACACCTCCGGCGGCCCCTGACCTGGACCACCCACGGTGTCCCCGTTCCAGCCCTACACCTCCGGCGGCCCCTGTCCTGGACCACCCACGGTGTCCCCGTGCCCGTGCCTGAGCCTCAGCCTCAGCCTGCCCCAATCCTAGGCCCGCCCCTGACCCGTCCTCCAGCCCTACACCTCCGGCGGCCCCTGTCCTGGACCACCCACGGTGTCCCCGTTCCAGCCCTACACCTCCGGCGGCCCCTGTCCTGGACCACCCACGGTGTCCCCGTCCCCTCCCCCTCCCCCTCCCCCTCGCCCACACACTTACCCGAAGCCTTCCCCTAAGCCGTCCAGTAATGCGAACACGTACGCTAACGACCCTGACCCGTACTGCTTTGCTCAGGCTCTTGCTACTCCTTGCCAAATGGCAAAGCAACCATTTGTCACCACTAGTCTAATATCCATTGAGGCAGGTAGTAGAAGAAGTAGAGGCGTTTTGTTTGGGTGCGTGTGTTTGAGTGCATGCAAAGTAGACCGAGAAGTCCCTTCGTGGGCTTCGGGTTGACTCCGTTTACGTCTGGGGTCCTGCTCTGGCGGGATGCATTGTGTCCAGGAGCCAAGGTCCCATTGTAGCAAAGGGCTGCTTGAGTGTGTGAGTGAGTGGAGGCCTGTGGTTCTTAGACAAGGGCTAGTGGGCATCGAGTCCCTCAGGTGGCGCTAATACGCTTGAATTCTCCTGTCAGTCAGTCAGTCAGTTACTCATGTGGAGCCATGTATCGAGTCAATGCTTCACTCCTACAGAGAATTCTGTAGTCCTCTTCCTCGACGGCCAGAGACATCCAAAAACCCTTTCTGTTTCCAACCAGATTCTGTGTGCAAAGTGCTCTGGGATCCAGCCTAGGACCTACCTGTCCATAGAGCTTCACCTCTGCACTGCTGCACAGGTAAGGGAAGAAGTCGCCTCCTGTTGGCATGAGGATACAGGTTGGACATCTCTTCTCTAGCTTCGGTTGCAAGTGCACTCTGGTCAAGCACCTGGAACAGAACACGAGGCCCAAAGTGTTCTTTCAACGTGTTCTTTGCACGTTCGGCGAAGGGCCGCCCAAACCTTACGCTAAGCCCTACTCTCATCCTAACCCGTACCCTCCACCGTACCCGTTCCCTCATCCTCATCCTAACCCTTCCCCTCATCCGTAGCGCAACCTGTACCCTAATACTAATTCCTACACTAACAAACATGGACCCTAAACCAAGCCTGATCCCTAACCCGTCCCCTTCCCCGAACCATCCCCTACTCCTAAGCCGTCCACTAACGCTAACGCTAATCTGTACCCTAAGCCTAACCCCATTCCTAAGCCTTGCCCGTGCACTAATCCTAATCATCTGTCCAGCAAAACGAACCCGGACCCTAAACAACTCTGCCCATTCCCTCATCCGGACCCTCCTCCCCACCCTTCAAAGAAAGAAAAAGAACCTGTTGGCGTACCCTGACCCGGACCCTCACTTGGATCCTAGTCGTAACCAGGACACTAACCCATACCCTAATCTGTACCGTCAACCGGACCCATTCCCTAAGCCACACCCTAACAAACACTAACCCGTAGCCGAAAACGTCCCCGAATCCTAACCCATGGTCGTCCCCTCCACTGTACCCTCCACCATACCCGTTCCCTAACCCGAACCCTTACCCTACCACGGAACCTACTCCTAACCCCTACACTAACAGTAACCCGTAGTCTCCCAGGACCCGAACCCGAACCCACTGTCGTCCCCTAACCTGGACCCTCAACCCAGCCCGCTCCCGAACTCATACCCTAAGCGTAATCCCTTTTCGTCCCCTAAACCGTCCTCGTTCCCTAATCTTATACCTAATCCGGATCCGAAGCCATACATACACTCGCAAACACGACCTAACACATACCCCAACACGAGCCCTCCACTGTACCCTCCACCGTACCCGTTCCCTAACCCAGACCCTAATCCGAACCAGAACCCTAAACCTTACGCTAACCCGTAGACTGACACGTACCCTGTGCCTGACCTGTTGTCGTACCCTAAGGCGTACCCATTCCCTAACCCTTACCCTAAGTGGTACCCTAATCCTTACACTGACACTAACCCGTACCCTAACAAGTACTCTAGGCCTAAAACTCGTTGGCGTCCCCTACCCTGGACCCGAAACCTTACCTGTTCCTTAACCCTAAACCTAACCCTTACCCTGACCCAGAAACTAATCCTAACCTGTACACTAACACTAAACCGTTCGTTCTCGGACCCTTACCTGTACCCTAAACCGTACCTGTTCCCTAAGCCTAACTCATCGTGGTACCCTAAGCTGTACCCGTTTCGGAACCTTAACCCTAACCCCATCCTTGCCCTAACCCGTCCTCCAGCCCTACACCTCCGGCGGCCCCTGACCTGGACCACCCACGGTGTCCCCGTTCCAGCCCTACACCTCCGGCGGCCCCTGTCCTGGACCACCCACGGTGTCCCCGTGCCCGTGCCTGAGCCTCAGCCTCAGCCTGCCCCAATCCTAGGCCCGCCCCTGACCCGTCCTCCAGCCCTACACCTCCGGCGGCCCCTGTCCTGGACCACCCACGGTGTCCCCGTTCCAGCCCTACACCTCCGGCGGCCCCTGTCCTGGACCACCCACGGTGTCCCCGTCCCCTCCCCCTCCCCCTCCCCCTCGCCCACACACTTACCCGAAGCCTTCCCCTAAGCCGTCCAGTAATGCGAACACGTACGCTAACGACCCTGACCCGTACTGCTTTGCTCAGGCTCTTGCTACTCCTTGCCAAATGGCAAAGCAACCATTTGTCACCACTAGTCTAATATCCATTGAGGCAGGTAGTAGAAGAAGTAGAGGCGTTTTGTTTGGGTGCGTGTGTTTGAGTGCATGCAAAGTAGACCGAGAAGTCCCTTCGTGGGCTTCGGGTTGACTCCGTTTACGTCTGGGGTCCTGCTCTGGCGGGATGCATTGTGTCCAGGAGCCAAGGTCCCATTGTAGCAAAGGGCTGCTTGAGTGTGTGAGTGAGTGGAGGCCTGTGGTTCTTAGACAAGGGCTAGTGGGCATCGAGTCCCTCAGGTGGCGCTAATACGCTTGAATTCTCCTGTCAGTCAGTCAGTCAGTTACTCATGTGGAGCCATGTATCGAGTCAATGCTTCACTCCTACAGAGAATTCTGTAGTCCTCTTCCTCAACGGCCAGAGACATCCCAAAACCCTTTCTGTTTCCAACCAGATTCTGTGTGCAAAGTGCTCTGGGATCCAGCCTAGGACCTACCTGTCCATAGAGCTTCACCTCTGCACTGCTGCACAGGTAAGGGAAGAAGTCGCCTCCTGTTGGCATGAGGATACAGGTTGGACATCTCTTCTCTAGCTTCGGTTGCAAGTGCACTCTGGTCAAGCACCTGGAACAGAACACGAGGCCCAAAGTGTTCTTTCAACGTGTTCTTTGCACGTTCGGCGAAGGGCCGCCCAAACCTTACGCTAAGCCCTACTCTCATCCTAACCCGTACCCTCCACCGTACCCGTTCCCTCATCCTCATCCTAACCCTTCCCCTCATCCGTAGCGCAACCTGTACCCTAATACTAATTCCTACACTAACATGGACCCTAAACCAAGCCTGATCCCTAACCCGTCCCCTTCCCCGAACCATCCCCTACTCCTAAGCCGTCCACTAACGCTAATCTGTACCCTAAGCCTAACCCCATTCCTAAGCCTTGCCCGTGCACTAATCCTAATCATCTGTCCAGCAAAACGAACCCGGACCCTAAACAACTCTGCCCATTCCCTCATCCGTACCCTCCTCCCCACCCTTCAAAGAAAAAGAACCTGTTGTCGTACCCTGACCCGGACCCTCACTTGGATCCTAGTCGTAACCAGGACACTAACCCATACCCTAATCTGTACCGTCAACCGGACCCATTCCCTAAGCCACACCCTAACAAACACTAACCCGTAGCCGAAAACGTCCCCGAATCCTAACCCATGGTCGTCCCCTCCACTGTACCCTCCACCATACCCGTTCCCTAACCCGAACCCTTACCCTACCACGGAACCTACTCCTAACCCCTACACTAACAGTAACCCGTAGTCTCCCAGGACCCGAACCCGAACCCACTGTCGTCCCCTAACCTGGACCCTCAACCCAGCCCGCTCCCGAACTCATACCCTAAGCGTAATCCCTTTTCGTCCCCTAAACCGTCCTCGTTCCCTAATCTTATACCTAATCCGGATCCGAAGCCATACATACACTCGCAAACACGACCTAACACATACCCCAACACGAGCCCTCCACTGTACCCTCCACCGTACCCGTTCCCTAACCCAGACCCTAATCCGAACCAGAACCCTAAACCTTACGCTAACCCGTAGACTGACACGTACCCTGTGCCTGACCTGTTGTCGTACCCTAAGGCGTACCCATTCCCTAACCCTTACCCTAAGTGGTACCCTAATCCTTACACTGACACTAACCCGTACCCTAACAAGTACTCTAGGCCTAAAACTCGTTGGCGTCCCCTACCCTGGACCCGAAACCTTACCTGTTCCTTAACCCTAAACCTAACCCTTACCCTGACCCAGAAACTAATCCTAACCTGTACACTAACACTAAACCGTTCGTTCTCGGACCCTTACCTGTACCCTAAACCGTACCTGTTCCCTAAGCCTAACTCATCGTGGTACCCTAAGCTGTACCCGTTTCGGAACCTTAACCCTAACCCCATCCTTGCCCTAACCCGTCCTCCAGCCCTACACCTCCGGCGGCCCCTGACCTGGACCACCCACGGTGTCCCCGTTCCAGCCCTACACCTCCGGCGGCCCCTGTCCTGGACCACCCACGGTGTCCCCGTGCCCGTGCCTGAGCCTCAGCCTCAGCCTGCCCCAATCCTAGGCCCGCCCCTGACCCGTCCTCCAGCCCTACACCTCCGGCGGCCCCTGTCCTGGACCACCCACGGTGTCCCCGTTCCAGCCCTACACCTCCGGCGGCCCCTGTCCTGGACCACCCACGGTGTCCCCGTCCCCTCCCCCTCCCCCTCCCCCTCGCCCACACACTTACCCGAAGCCTTCCCCTAAGCCGTCCAGTAATGCGAACACGTACGCTAACGACCCTGACCCGTACTGCTTTGCTCAGGCTCTTGCTACTCCTTGCCAAATGGCAAAGCAACCATTTGTCACCACTAGTCTAATATCCATTGAGGCAGGTAGTAGAAGAAGTAGAGGCGTTTTGTTTGGGTGCGTGTGTTTGAGTGCATGCAAAGTAGACCGAGAAGTCCCTTCGTGGGCTTCGGGTTGACTCCGTTTACGTCTGGGGTCCTGCTCTGGCGGGATGCATTGTGTCCAGGAGCCAAGGTCCCATTGTAGCAAAGGGCTGCTTGAGTGTGTGAGTGAGTGGAGGCCTGTGGTTCTTAGACAAGGGCTAGTGGGCATCGAGTCCCTCAGGTGGCGCTAATACGCTTGAATTCTCCTGTCAGTCAGTCAGTCAGTTACTCATGTGGAGCCATGTATCGAGTCAATGCTTCACTCCTACAGAGAATTCTGTAGTCCTCTTCCTCGACGGCCAGAGACATCCAAAAACCCTTTCTGTTTCCAACCAGATTCTGTGTGCAAAGTGCTCTGGGATCCAGCCTAGGACCTACCTGTCCATAGAGCTTCACCTCTGCACTGCTGCACAGGTAAGGGAAGAAGTCGCCTCCTGTTGGCATGAGGATACAGGTTGGACATCTCTTCTCTAGCTTCGGTTGCAAGTGCACTCTGGTCAAGCACCTGGAACAGAACACGAGGCCCAAAGTGTTCTTTCAACGTGTTCTTTGCACGTTCGGCGAAGGGCCGCCCAAACCTTACGCTAAGCCCTACTCTCATCCTAACCCGTACCCTCCACCGTACCCGTTCCCTCATCCTCATCCTAACCCTTCCCCTCATCCGTAGCGCAACCTGTACCCTAATACTAATTCCTACACTAACATGGACCCTAAACCAAGCCTGATCCCTAACCCGTCCCCTTCCCCGAACCATCCCCTACTCCTAAGCCGTCCACTAACGCTAATCTGTACCCTAAGCCTAACCCCATTCCTAAGCCTTGCCCGTGCACTAATCCTAATCATCTGTCCAGCAAAACGAACCCGGACCCTAAACAACTCTGCCCATTCCCTCATCCGTACCCTCCTCCCCACCCTTCAAAGAAAAAGAACCTGTTGTCGTACCCTGACCCGGACCCTCACTTGGATCCTAGTCGTAACCAGGACACTAACCCATACCCTAATCTGTACCGTCAACCGGACCCATTCCCTAAGCCACACCCTAACAAACACTAACCCGTAGCCGAAAACGTCCCCGAATCCTAACCCATGGTCGTCCCCTCCACTGTACCCTCCACCATACCCGTTCCCTAACCCGAACCCTTACCCTACCACGGAACCTACTCCTAACCCCTACACTAACAGTAACCCGTAGTCTCCCAGGACCCGAACCCGAACCCACTGTCGTCCCCTAACCTGGACCCTCAACCCAGCCCGCTCCCGAACTCATACCCTAAGCGTAATCCCTTTTCGTCCCCTAAACCGTCCTCGTTCCCTAATCTTATACCTAATCCGGATCCGAAGCCATACATACACTCGCAAACACGACCTAACACATACCCCAACACGAGCCCTCCACTGTACCCTCCACCGTACCCGTTCCCTAACCCAGACCCTAATCCGAACCAGAACCCTAAACCTTACGCTAACCCGTAGACTGACACGTACCCTGTGCCTGACCTGTTGTCGTACCCTAAGGCGTACCCATTCCCTAACCCTTACCCTAAGTGGTACCCTAATCCTTACACTGACACTAACCCGTACCCTAACAAGTACTCTAGGCCTAAAACTCGTTGGCGTCCCCTACCCTGGACCCGAAACCTTACCTGTTCCTTAACCCTAAACCTAACCCTTACCCTGACCCAGAAACTAATCCTAACCTGTACACTAACACTAAACCGTTCGTTCTCGGACCCTTACCTGTACCCTAAACCGTACCTGTTCCCTAAGCCTAACTCATCGTGGTACCCTAAGCTGTACCCGTTTCGGAACCTTAACCCTAACCCCATCCTTGCCCTAACCCGTCCTCCAGCCCTACACCTCCGGCGGCCCCTGACCTGGACCACCCACGGTGTCCCCGTTCCAGCCCTACACCTCCGGCGGCCCCTGTCCTGGACCACCCACGGTGTCCCCGTGCCCGTGCCTGAGCCTCAGCCTCAGCCTGCCCCAATCCTAGGCCCGCCCCTGACCCGTCCTCCAGCCCTACACCTCCGGCGGCCCCTGTCCTGGACCACCCACGGTGTCCCCGTTCCAGCCCTACACCTCCGGCGGCCCCTGTCCTGGACCACCCACGGTGTCCCCGTCCCCTCCCCCTCCCCCTCCCCCTCGCCCACACACTTACCCGAAGCCTTCCCCTAAGCCGTCCAGTAATGCGAACACGTACGCTAACGACCCTGACCCGTACTGCTTTGCTCAGGCTCTTGCTACTCCTTGCCAAATGGCAAAGCAACCATTTGTCACCACTAGTCTAATATCCATTGAGGCAGGTAGTAGAAGAAGTAGAGGCGTTTTGTTTGGGTGCGTGTGTTTGAGTGCATGCAAAGTAGACCGAGAAGTCCCTTCGTGGGCTTCGGGTTGACTCCGTTTACGTCTGGGGTCCTGCTCTGGCGGGATGCATTGTGTCCAGGAGCCAAGGTCCCATTGTAGCAAAGGGCTGCTTGAGTGTGTGAGTGAGTGGAGGCCTGTGGTTCTTAGACAAGGGCTAGTGGGCATCGAGTCCCTCAGGTGGCGCTAATACGCTTGAATTCTCCTGTCAGTCAGTCAGTCAGTTACTCATGTGGAGCCATGTATCGAGTCAATGCTTCACTCCTACAGAGAATTCTGTAGTCCTCTTCCTCGACGGCCAGAGACATCCAAAAACCCTTTCTGTTTCCAACCAGATTCTGTGTGCAAAGTGCTCTGGGATCCAGCCTAGGACCTACCTGTCCATAGAGCTTCACCTCTGCACTGCTGCACAGGTAAGGGAAGAAGTCGCCTCCTGTTGGCATGAGGATACAGGTTGGACATCTCTTCTCTAGCTTCGGTTGCAAGTGCACTCTGGTCAAGCACCTGGAACAGAACACGAGGCCCAAAGTGTTCTTTCAACGTGTTCTTTGCACGTTCGGCGAAGGGCCGCCCAAACCTTACGCTAAGCCCTACTCTCATCCTAACCCGTACCCTCCACCGTACCCGTTCCCTCATCCTCATCCTAACCCTTCCCCTCATCCGTAGCGCAACCTGTACCCTAATACTAATTCCTACACTAACATGGACCCTAAACCAAGCCTGATCCCTAACCCGTCCCCTTCCCCGAACCATCCCCTACTCCTAAGCCGTCCACTAACGCTAATCTGTACCCTAAGCCTAACCCCATTCCTAAGCCTTGCCCGTGCACTAATCCTAATCATCTGTCCAGCAAAACGAACCCGGACCCTAAACAACTCTGCCCATTCCCTCATCCGTACCCTCCTCCCCACCCTTCAAAGAAAAAGAACCTGTTGTCGTACCCTGACCCGGACCCTCACTTGGATCCTAGTCGTAACCAGGACACTAACCCATACCCTAATCTGTACCGTCAACCGGACCCATTCCCTAAGCCACACCCTAACAAACACTAACCCGTAGCCGAAAACGTCCCCGAATCCTAACCCATGGTCGTCCCCTCCACTGTACCCTCCACCATACCCGTTCCCTAACCCGAACCCTTACCCTACCACGGAACCTACTCCTAACCCCTACACTAACAGTAACCCGTAGTCTCCCAGGACCCGAACCCGAACCCACTGTCGTCCCCTAACCTGGACCCTCAACCCAGCCCGCTCCCGAACTCATACCCTAAGCGTAATCCCTTTTCGTCCCCTAAACCGTCCTCGTTCCCTAATCTTATACCTAATCCGGATCCGAAGCCATACATACACTCGCAAACACGACCTAACACATACCCCAACACGAGCCCTCCACTGTACCCTCCACCGTACCCGTTCCCTAACCCAGACCCTAATCCGAACCAGAACCCTAAACCTTACGCTAACCCGTAGACTGACACGTACCCTGTGCCTGACCTGTTGTCGTACCCTAAGGCGTACCCATTCCCTAACCCTTACCCTAAGTGGTACCCTAATCCTTACACTGACACTAACCCGTACCCTAACAAGTACTCTAGGCCTAAAACTCGTTGGCGTCCCCTACCCTGGACCCGAAACCTTACCTGTTCCTTAACCCTAAACCTAACCCTTACCCTGACCCAGAAACTAATCCTAACCTGTACACTAACACTAAACCGTTCGTTCTCGGACCCTTACCTGTACCCTAAACCGTACCTGTTCCCTAAGCCTAACTCATCGTGGTACCCTAAGCTGTACCCGTTTCGGAACCTTAACCCTAACCCCATCCTTGCCCTAACCCGTCCTCCAGCCCTACACCTCCGGCGGCCCCTGACCTGGACCACCCACGGTGTCCCCGTTCCAGCCCTACACCTCCGGCGGCCCCTGTCCTGGACCACCCACGGTGTCCCCGTGCCCGTGCCTGAGCCTCAGCCTCAGCCTGCCCCAATCCTAGGCCCGCCCCTGACCCGTCCTCCAGCCCTACACCTCCGGCGGCCCCTGTCCTGGACCACCCACGGTGTCCCCGTTCCAGCCCTACACCTCCGGCGGCCCCTGTCCTGGACCACCCACGGTGTCCCCGTCCCCTCCCCCTCCCCCTCCCCCTCGCCCACACACTTACCCGAAGCCTTCCCCTAAGCCGTCCAGTAATGCGAACACGTACGCTAACGACCCTGACCCGTACTGCTTTGCTCAGGCTCTTGCTACTCCTTGCCAAATGGCAAAGCAACCATTTGTCACCACTAGTCTAATATCCATTGAGGCAGGTAGTAGAAGAAGTAGAGGCGTTTTGTTTGGGTGCGTGTGTTTGAGTGCATGCAAAGTAGACCGAGAAGTCCCTTCGTGGGCTTCGGGTTGACTCCGTTTACGTCTGGGGTCCTGCTCTGGCGGGATGCATTGTGTCCAGGAGCCAAGGTCCCATTGTAGCAAAGGGCTGCTTGAGTGTGTGAGTGAGTGGAGGCCTGTGGTTCTTAGACAAGGGCTAGTGGGCATCGAGTCCCTCAGGTGGCGCTAATACGCTTGAATTCTCCTGTCAGTCAGTCAGTCAGTTACTCATGTGGAGCCATGTATCGAGTCAATGCTTCACTCCTACAGAGAATTCTGTAGTCCTCTTCCTCGACGGCCAGAGACATCCCAAAACCCTTTCTGTTTCCAACCAGATTCTGTGTGCAAAGTGCTCTGGGATCCAGCCTAGGACCTACCTGTCCATAGAGCTTCACCTCTGCACTGCTGCACAGGTAAGGGAAGAAGTCGCCTCCTGTTGGCATGAGGATACAGGTTGGACATCTCTTCTCTAGCTTCGGTTGCAAGTGCACTCTGGTCAAGCACCTGGAACAGAACACGAGGCCCAAAGTGTTCTTTCAACGTGTTCTTTGCACGTTCGGCGAAGGGCCGCCCAAACCTTACGCTAAGCCCTACTCTCATCCTAACCCGTACCCTCCACCGTACCCGTTCCCTCATCCTCATCCTAACCCTTCCCCTCATCCGTAGCGCAACCTGTACCCTAATACTAATTCCTACACTAACATGGACCCTAAACCAAGCCTGATCCCTAACCCGTCCCCTTCCCCGAACCATCCCCTACTCCTAAGCCGTCCACTAACGCTAATCTGTACCCTAAGCCTAACCCCATTCCTAAGCCTTGCCCGTGCACTAATCCTAATCATCTGTCCAGCAAAACGAACCCGGACCCTAAACAACTCTGCCCATTCCCTCATCCGTACCCTCCTCCCCACCCTTCAAAGAAAAAGAACCTGTTGTCGTACCCTGACCCGGACCCTCACTTGGATCCTAGTCGTAACCAGGACACTAACCCATACCCTAATCTGTACCGTCAACCGGACCCATTCCCTAAGCCACACCCTAACAAACACTAACCCGTAGCCGAAAACGTCCCCGAATCCTAACCCATGGTCGTCCCCTCCACTGTACCCTCCACCATACCCGTTCCCTAACCCGAACCCTTACCCTACCACGGAACCTACTCCTAACCCCTACACTAACAGTAACCCGTAGTCTCCCAGGACCCGAACCCGAACCCACTGTCGTCCCCTAACCTGGACCCTCAACCCAGCCCGCTCCCGAACTCATACCCTAAGCGTAATCCCTTTTCGTCCCCTAAACCGTCCTCGTTCCCTAATCTTATACCTAATCCGGATCCGAAGCCATACATACACTCGCAAACACGACCTAACACATACCCCAACACGAGCCCTCCACTGTACCCTCCACCGTACCCGTTCCCTAACCCAGACCCTAATCCGAACCAGAACCCTAAACCTTACGCTAACCCGTAGACTGACACGTACCCTGTGCCTGACCTGTTGTCGTACCCTAAGGCGTACCCATTCCCTAACCCTTACCCTAAGTGGTACCCTAATCCTTACACTGACACTAACCCGTACCCTAACAAGTACTCTAGGCCTAAAACTCGTTGGCGTCCCCTACCCTGGACCCGAAACCTTACCTGTTCCTTCACCCTAAACCTAACCCTTACCCTGACCCAGAAACTAATCCTAACCTGTACACTAACACTAAACCGTTCGTTCTCGGACCCTTACCTGTACCCTAAACCGTACCTGTTCCCTAAGCCTAACTCATCGTGGTACCCTAAGCTGTACCCGTTTCGGAACCTTAACCCTAACCCCATCCTTGCCCTAACCCGTCCTCCAGCCCTACACCTCCGGCGGCCCCTGACCTGGACCACCCACGGTGTCCCCGTTCCAGCCCTACACCTCCGGCGGCCCCTGTCCTGGACCACCCACGGTGTCCCCGTGCCCGTGCCTGAGCCTCAGCCTCAGCCTGCCCCAATCCTAGGCCCGCCCCTGACCCGTCCTCCAGCCCTACACCTCCGGCGGCCCCTGTCCTGGACCACCCACGGTGTCCCCGTTCCAGCCCTACACCTCCGGCGGCCCCTGTCCTGGACCACCCACGGTGTCCCCGTCCCCTCCCCCTCCCCCTCCCCCTCGCCCACACACTTACCCGAAGCCTTCCCCTAAGCCGTCCAGTAATGCGAACACGTACGCTAACGACCCTGACCCGTACTGCTTTGCTCAGGCTCTTGCTACTCCTTGCCAAATGGCAAAGCAACCATTTGTCACCACTAGTCTAATATCCATTGAGGCAGGTAGTAGAAGAAGTAGAGGCGTTTTGTTTGGGTGCGTGTGTTTGAGTGCATGCAAAGTAGACCGAGAAGTCCCTTCGTGGGCTTCGGGTTGACTCCGTTTACGTCTGGGGTCCTGCTCTGGCGGGATGCATTGTGTCCAGGAGCCAAGGTCCCATTGTAGCAAAGGGCTGCTTGAGTGTGTGAGTGAGTGGAGGCCTGTGGTTCTTAGACAAGGGCTAGTGGGCATCGAGTCCCTCAGGTGGCGCTAATACGCTTGAATTCTCCTGTCAGTCAGTCAGTCAGTTACTCATGTGGAGCCATGTATCGAGTCAATGCTTCACTCCTACAGAGAATTCTGTAGTCCTCTTCCTCGACGGCCAGAGGCATCCAAAAACCCTTTCTGTTTCCAACCAGATTCTGTGTGCAAAGTGCTCTGGGATCCAGCCTAGGACCTACCTGTCCATAGAGCTTCACCTCTGCACTGCTGCACAGGTAAGGGAAGAAGTCGCCTCCTGTTGGCATGAGGATACAGGTTGGACATCTCTTCTCTAGCTTCGGTTGCAAGTGCACTCTGGTCAAGCACCTGGAACAGAACACGAGGCCCAAAGTGTTCTTTCAACGTGTTCTTTGCACGTTCGGCGAAGGGCCGCCCAAACCTTACGCTAAGCCCTACTCTCATCCTAACCCGTACCCTCCACCGTACCCGTTCCCTCATCCTCATCCTAACCCTTCCCCTCATCCGTAGCGCAACCTGTACCCTAATACTAATTCCTACACTAACATGGACCCTAAACCAAGCCTGATCCCTAACCCGTCCCCTTCCCCGAACCATCCCCTACTCCTAAGCCGTCCACTAACGCTAATCTGTACCCTAAGCCTAACCCCATTCCTAAGCCTTGCCCGTGCACTAATCCTAATCATCTGTCCAGCAAAACGAACCCGGACCCTAAACAACTCTGCCCATTCCCTCATCCGTACCCTCCTCCCCACCCTTCAAAGAAAAAGAACCTGTTGTCGTACCCTGACCCGGACCCTCACTTGGATCCTAGTCGTAACCAGGACACTAACCCATACCCTAATCTGTACCGTCAACCGGACCCATTCCCTAAGCCACACCCTAACAAACACTAACCCGTAGCCGAAAACGTCCCCGAATCCTAACCCATGGTCGTCCCCTCCACTGTACCCTCCACCATACCCGTTCCCTAACCCGAACCCTTACCCTACCACGGAACCTACTCCTAACCCCTACACTAACAGTAACCCGTAGTCTCCCAGGACCCGAACCCGAACCCACTGTCGTCCCCTAACCTGGACCCTCAACCCAGCCCGCTCCCGAACTCATACCCTAAGCGTAATCCCTTTTCGTCCCCTAAACCGTCCTCGTTCCCTAATCTTATACCTAATCCGGATCCGAAGCCATACATACACTCGCAAACACGACCTAACACATACCCCAACACGAGCCCTCCACTGTACCCTCCACCGTACCCGTTCCCTAACCCAGACCCTAATCCGAACCAGAACCCTAAACCTTACGCTAACCCGTAGACTGACACGTACCCTGTGCCTGACCTGTTGTCGTACCCTAAGGCGTACCCATTCCCTAACCCTTACCCTAAGTGGTACCCTAATCCTTACACTGACACTAACCCGTACCCTAACAAGTACTCTAGGCCTAAAACTCGTTGGCGTCCCCTACCCTGGACCCGAAACCTTACCTGTTCCTTCACCCTAAACCTAACCCTTACCCTGACCCAGAAACTAATCCTAACCTGTACACTAACACTAAACCGTTCGTTCTCGGACCCTTACCTGTACCCTAAACCGTACCTGTTCCCTAAGCCTAACTCATCGTGGTACCCTAAGCTGTACCCGTTTCGGAACCTTAACCCTAACCCCATCCTTGCCCTAACCCGTCCTCCAGCCCTACACCTCCGGCGGCCCCTGACCTGGACCACCCACGGTGTCCCCGTTCCAGCCCTACACCTCCGGCGGCCCCTGTCCTGGACCACCCACGGTGTCCCCGTGCCCGTGCCTGAGCCTCAGCCTCAGCCTGCCCCAATCCTAGGCCCGCCCCTGACCCGTCCTCCAGCCCTACACCTCCGGCGGCCCCTGTCCTGGACCACCCACGGTGTCCCCGTTCCAGCCCTACACCTCCGGCGGCCCCTGTCCTGGACCACCCACGGTGTCCCCGTCCCCTCCCCCTCCCCCTCCCCCTCGCCCACACACTTACCCGAAGCCTTCCCCTAAGCCGTCCAGTAATGCGAACACGTACGCTAACGACCCTGACCCGTACTGCTTTGCTCAGGCTCTTGCTACTCCTTGCCAAATGGCAAAGCAACCATTTGTCACCACTAGTCTAATATCCATTGAGGCAGGTAGTAGAAGAAGTAGAGGCGTTTTGTTTGGGTGCGTGTGTTTGAGTGCATGCAAAGTAGACCGAGAAGTCCCTTCGTGGGCTTCGGGTTGACTCCGTTTACGTCTGGGGTCCTGCTCTGGCGGGATGCATTGTGTCCAGGAGCCAAGGTCCCATTGTAGCAAAGGGCTGCTTGAGTGTGTGAGTGAGTGGAGGCCTGTGGTTCTTAGACAAGGGCTAGTGGGCATCGAGTCCCTCAGGTGGCGCTAATACGCTTGAATTCTCCTGTCAGTCAGTCAGTCAGTTACTCATGTGGAGCCATGTATCGAGTCAATGCTTCACTCCTACAGAGAATTCTGTAGTCCTCTTCCTCGACGGCCAGAGGCATCCAAAAACCCTTTCTGTTTCCAACCAGATTCTGTGTGCAAAGTGCTCTGGGATCCAGCCTAGGACCTACCTGTCCATAGAGCTTCACCTCTGCACTGCTGCACAGGTAAGGGAAGAAGTCGCCTCCTGTTGGCATGAGGATACAGGTTGGACATCTCTTCTCTAGCTTCGGTTGCAAGTGCACTCTGGTCAAGCACCTGGAACAGAACACGAGGCCCAAAGTGTTCTTTCAACGTGTTCTTTGCACGTTCGGCGAAGGGCCGCCCAAACCTTACGCTAAGCCCTACTCTCATCCTAACCCGTACCCTCCACCGTACCCGTTCCCTCATCCTCATCCTAACCCTTCCCCTCATCCGTAGCGCAACCTGTACCCTAATACTAATTCCTACACTAACATGGACCCTAAACCAAGCCTGATCCCTAACCCGTCCCCTTCCCCGAACCATCCCCTACTCCTAAGCCGTCCACTAACGCTAATCTGTACCCTAAGCCTAACCCCATTCCTAAGCCTTGCCCGTGCACTAATCCTAATCATCTGTCCAGCAAAACGAACCCGGACCCTAAACAACTCTGCCCATTCCCTCATCCGTACCCTCCTCCCCACCCTTCAAAGAAAAAGAACCTGTTGTCGTACCCTGACCCGGACCCTCACTTGGATCCTAGTCGTAACCAGGACACTAACCCATACCCTAATCTGTACCGTCAACCGGACCCATTCCCTAAGCCACACCCTAACAAACACTAACCCGTAGCCGAAAACGTCCCCGAATCCTAACCCATGGTCGTCCCCTCCACTGTACCCTCCACCATACCCGTTCCCTAACCCGAACCCTTACCCTACCACGGAACCTACTCCTAACCCCTACACTAACAGTAACCCGTAGTCTCCCAGGACCCGAACCCGAACCCACTGTCGTCCCCTAACCTGGACCCTCAACCCAGCCCGCTCCCGAACTCATACCCTAAGCGTAATCCCTTTTCGTCCCCTAAACCGTCCTCGTTCCCTAATCTTATACCTAATCCGGATCCGAAGCCATACATACACTCGCAAACACGACCTAACACATACCCCAACACGAGCCCTCCACTGTACCCTCCACCGTACCCGTTCCCTAACCCAGACCCTAATCCGAACCAGAACCCTAAACCTTACGCTAACCCGTAGACTGACACGTACCCTGTGCCTGACCTGTTGTCGTACCCTAAGGCGTACCCATTCCCTAACCCTTACCCTAAGTGGTACCCTAATCCTTACACTGACACTAACCCGTACCCTAACAAGTACTCTAGGCCTAAAACTCGTTGGCGTCCCCTACCCTGGACCCGAAACCTTACCTGTTCCTTAACCCTAAACCTAACCCTTACCCTGACCCAGAAACTAATCCTAACCTGTACACTAACACTAAACCGTTCGTTCTCGGACCCTTACCTGTACCCTAAACCGTACCTGTTCCCTAAGCCTAACTCATCGTGGTACCCTAAGCTGTACCCGTTTCGGAACCTTAACCCTAACCCCATCCTTGCCCTAACCCGTCCTCCAGCCCTACACCTCCGGCGGCCCCTGACCTGGACCACCCACGGTGTCCCCGTTCCAGCCCTACACCTCCGGCGGCCCCTGTCCTGGACCACCCACGGTGTCCCCGTGCCCGTGCCTGAGCCTCAGCCTCAGCCTGCCCCAATCCTAGGCCCGCCCCTGACCCGTCCTCCAGCCCTACACCTCCGGCGGCCCCTGTCCTGGACCACCCACGGTGTCCCCGTTCCAGCCCTACACCTCCGGCGGCCCCTGTCCTGGACCACCCACGGTGTCCCCGTCCCCTCCCCCTCCCCCTCCCCCTCGCCCACACACTTACCCGAAGCCTTCCCCTAAGCCGTCCAGTAATGCGAACACGTACGCTAACGACCCTGACCCGTACTGCTTTGCTCAGGCTCTTGCTACTCCTTGCCAAATGGCAAAGCAACCATTTGTCACCACTAGTCTAATATCCATTGAGGCAGGTAGTAGAAGAAGTAGAGGCGTTTTGTTTGGGTGCGTGTGTTTGAGTGCATGCAAAGTAGACCGAGAAGTCCCTTCGTGGGCTTCGGGTTGACTCCGTTTACGTCTGGGGTCCTGCTCTGGCGGGATGCATTGTGTCCAGGAGCCAAGGTCCCATTGTAGCAAAGGGCTGCTTGAGTGTGTGAGTGAGTGGAGGCCTGTGGTTCTTAGACAAGGGCTAGTGGGCATCGAGTCCCTCAGGTGGCGCTAATACGCTTGAATTCTCCTGTCAGTCAGTCAGTCAGTTACTCATGTGGAGCCATGTATCGAGTCAATGCTTCACTCCTACAGAGAATTCTGTAGTCCTCTTCCTCGACGGCCAGAGGCATCCAAAAACCCTTTCTGTTTCCAACCAGATTCTGTGTGCAAAGTGCTCTGGGATCCAGCCTAGGACCTACCTGTCCATAGAGCTTCACCTCTGCACTGCTGCACAGGTAAGGGAAGAAGTCGCCTCCTGTTGGCATGAGGATACAGGTTGGACATCTCTTCTCTAGCTTCGGTTGCAAGTGCACTCTGGTCAAGCACCTGGAACAGAACACGAGGCCCAAAGTGTTCTTTCAACGTGTTCTTTGCACGTTCGGCGAAGGGCCGCCCAAACCTTACGCTAAGCCCTACTCTCATCCTAACCCGTACCCTCCACCGTACCCGTTCCCTCATCCTCATCCTAACCCTTCCCCTCATCCGTAGCGCAACCTGTACCCTAATACTAATTCCTACACTAACATGGACCCTAAACCAAGCCTGATCCCTAACCCGTCCCCTTCCCCGAACCATCCCCTACTCCTAAGCCGTCCACTAACGCTAATCTGTACCCTAAGCCTAACCCCATTCCTAAGCCTTGCCCGTGCACTAATCCTAATCATCTGTCCAGCAAAACGAACCCGGACCCTAAACAACTCTGCCCATTCCCTCATCCGTACCCTCCTCCCCACCCTTCAAAGAAAAAGAACCTGTTGTCGTACCCTGACCCGGACCCTCACTTGGATCCTAGTCGTAACCAGGACACTAACCCATACCCTAATCTGTACCGTCAACCGGACCCATTCCCTAAGCCACACCCTAACAAACACTAACCCGTAGCCGAAAACGTCCCCGAATCCTAACCCATGGTCGTCCCCTCCACTGTACCCTCCACCATACCCGTTCCCTAACCCGAACCCTTACCCTACCACGGAACCTACTCCTAACCCCTACACTAACAGTAACCCGTAGTCTCCCAGGACCCGAACCCGAACCCACTGTCGTCCCCTAACCTGGACCCTCAACCCAGCCCGCTCCCGAACTCATACCCTAAGCGTAATCCCTTTTCGTCCCCTAAACCGTCCTCGTTCCCTAATCTTATACCTAATCCGGATCCGAAGCCATACATACACTCGCAAACACGACCTAACACATACCCCAACACGAGCCCTCCACTGTACCCTCCACCGTACCCGTTCCCTAACCCAGACCCTAATCCGAACCAGAACCCTAAACCTTACGCTAACCCGTAGACTGACACGTACCCTGTGCCTGACCTGTTGTCGTACCCTAAGGCGTACCCATTCCCTAACCCTTACCCTAAGTGGTACCCTAATCCTTACACTGACACTAACCCGTACCCTAACAAGTACTCTAGGCCTAAAACTCGTTGGCGTCCCCTACCCTGGACCCGAAACCTTACCTGTTCCTTCACCCTAAACCTAACCCTTACCCTGACCCAGAAACTAATCCTAACCTGTACACTAACACTAAACCGTTCGTTCTCGGACCCTTACCTGTACCCTAAACCGTACCTGTTCCCTAAGCCTAACTCATCGTGGTACCCTAAGCTGTACCCGTTTCGGAACCTTAACCCTAACCCCATCCTTGCCCTAACCCGTCCTCCAGCCCTACACCTCCGGCGGCCCCTGACCTGGACCACCCACGGTGTCCCCGTTCCAGCCCTACACCTCCGGCGGCCCCTGTCCTGGACCACCCACGGTGTCCCCGTGCCCGTGCCTGAGCCTCAGCCTCAGCCTGCCCCAATCCTAGGCCCGCCCCTGACCCGTCCTCCAGCCCTACACCTCCGGCGGCCCCTGTCCTGGACCACCCACGGTGTCCCCGTTCCAGCCCTACACCTCCGGCGGCCCCTGTCCTGGACCACCCACGGTGTCCCCGTCCCCTCCCCCTCCCCCTCCCCCTCGCCCACACACTTACCCGAAGCCTTCCCCTAAGCCGTCCAGTAATGCGAACACGTACGCTAACGACCCTGACCCGTACTGCTTTGCTCAGGCTCTTGCTACTCCTTGCCAAATGGCAAAGCAACCATTTGTCACCACTAGTCTAATATCCATTGAGGCAGGTAGTAGAAGAAGTAGAGGCGTTTTGTTTGGGTGCGTGTGTTTGAGTGCATGCAAAGTAGACCGAGAAGTCCCTTCGTGGGCTTCGGGTTGACTCCGTTTACGTCTGGGGTCCTGCTCTGGCGGGATGCATTGTGTCCAGGAGCCAAGGTCCCATTGTAGCAAAGGGCTGCTTGAGTGTGTGAGTGAGTGGAGGCCTGTGGTTCTTAGACAAGGGCTAGTGGGCATCGAGTCCCTCAGGTGGCGCTAATACGCTTGAATTCTCCTGTCAGTCAGTCAGTCAGTTACTCATGTGGAGCCATGTATCGAGTCAATGCTTCACTCCTACAGAGAATTCTGTAGTCCTCTTCCTCGACGGCCAGAGGCATCCAAAAACCCTTTCTGTTTCCAACCAGATTCTGTGTGCAAAGTGCTCTGGGATCCAGCCTAGGACCTACCTGTCCATAGAGCTTCACCTCTGCACTGCTGCACAGGTAAGGGAAGAAGTCGCCTCCTGTTGGCATGAGGATACAGGTTGGACATCTCTTCTCTAGCTTCGGTTGCAAGTGCACTCTGGTCAAGCACCTGGAACAGAACACGAGGCCCAAAGTGTTCTTTCAACGTGTTCTTTGCACGTTCGGCGAAGGGCCGCCCAAACCTTACGCTAAGCCCTACTCTCATCCTAACCCGTACCCTCCACCGTACCCGTTCCCTCATCCTCATCCTAACCCTTCCCCTCATCCGTAGCGCAACCTGTACCCTAATACTAATTCCTACACTAACATGGACCCTAAACCAAGCCTGATCCCTAACCCGTCCCCTTCCCCGAACCATCCCCTACTCCTAAGCCGTCCACTAACGCTAATCTGTACCCTAAGCCTAACCCCATTCCTAAGCCTTGCCCGTGCACTAATCCTAATCATCTGTCCAGCAAAACGAACCCGGACCCTAAACAACTCTGCCCATTCCCTCATCCGTACCCTCCTCCCCACCCTTCAAAGAAAAAGAACCTGTTGTCGTACCCTGACCCGGACCCTCACTTGGATCCTAGTCGTAACCAGGACACTAACCCATACCCTAATCTGTACCGTCAACCGGACCCATTCCCTAAGCCACACCCTAACAAACACTAACCCGTAGCCGAAAACGTCCCCGAATCCTAACCCATGGTCGTCCCCTCCACTGTACCCTCCACCATACCCGTTCCCTAACCCGAACCCTTACCCTACCACGGAACCTACTCCTAACCCCTACACTAACAGTAACCCGTAGTCTCCCAGGACCCGAACCCGAACCCACTGTCGTCCCCTAACCTGGACCCTCAACCCAGCCCGCTCCCGAACTCATACCCTAAGCGTAATCCCTTTTCGTCCCCTAAACCGTCCTCGTTCCCTAATCTTATACCTAATCCGGATCCGAAGCCATACATACACTCGCAAACACGACCTAACACATACCCCAACACGAGCCCTCCACTGTACCCTCCACCGTACCCGTTCCCTAACCCAGACCCTAATCCGAACCAGAACCCTAAACCTTACGCTAACCCGTAGACTGACACGTACCCTGTGCCTGACCTGTTGTCGTACCCTAAGGCGTACCCATTCCCTAACCCTTACCCTAAGTGGTACCCTAATCCTTACACTGACACTAACCCGTACCCTAACAAGTACTCTAGGCCTAAAACTCGTTGGCGTCCCCTACCCTGGACCCGAAACCTTACCTGTTCCTTAACCCTAAACCTAACCCTTACCCTGACCCAGAAACTAATCCTAACCTGTACACTAACACTAAACCGTTCGTTCTCGGACCCTTACCTGTACCCTAAACCGTACCTGTTCCCTAAGCCTAACTCATCGTGGTACCCTAAGCTGTACCCGTTTCGGAACCTTAACCCTAACCCCATCCTTGCCCTAACCCGTCCTCCAGCCCTACACCTCCGGCGGCCCCTGACCTGGACCACCCACGGTGTCCCCGTTCCAGCCCTACACCTCCGGCGGCCCCTGTCCTGGACCACCCACGGTGTCCCCGTGCCCGTGCCTGAGCCTCAGCCTCAGCCTGCCCCAATCCTAGGCCCGCCCCTGACCCGTCCTCCAGCCCTACACCTCCGGCGGCCCCTGTCCTGGACCACCCACGGTGTCCCCGTTCCAGCCCTACACCTCCGGCGGCCCCTGTCCTGGACCACCCACGGTGTCCCCGTCCCCTCCCCCTCCCCCTCCCCCTCGCCCACACACTTACCCGAAGCCTTCCCCTAAGCCGTCCAGTAATGCGAACACGTACGCTAACGACCCTGACCCGTACTGCTTTGCTCAGGCTCTTGCTACTCCTTGCCAAATGGCAAAGCAACCATTTGTCACCACTAGTCTAATATCCATTGAGGCAGGTAGTAGAAGAAGTAGAGGCGTTTTGTTTGGGTGCGTGTGTTTGAGTGCATGCAAAGTAGACCGAGAAGTCCCTTCGTGGGCTTCGGGTTGACTCCGTTTACGTCTGGGGTCCTGCTCTGGCGGGATGCATTGTGTCCAGGAGCCAAGGTCCCATTGTAGCAAAGGGCTGCTTGAGTGTGTGAGTGAGTGGAGGCCTGTGGTTCTTAGACAAGGGCTAGTGGGCATCGAGTCCCTCAGGTGGCGCTAATACGCTTGAATTCTCCTGTCAGTCAGTCAGTCAGTTACTCATGTGGAGCCATGTATCGAGTCAATGCTTCACTCCTACAGAGAATTCTGTAGTCCTCTTCCTCGACGGCCAGAGACATCCCAAAACCCTTTCTGTTTCCAACCAGATTCTGTGTGCAAAGTGCTCTGGGATCCAGCCTAGGACCTACCTGTCCATAGAGCTTCACCTCTGCACTGCTGCACAGGTAAGGGAAGAAGTCGCCTCCTGTTGGCATGAGGATACAGGTTGGACATCTCTTCTCTAGCTTCGGTTGCAAGTGCACTCTGGTCAAGCACCTGGAACAGAACACGAGGCCCAAAGTGTTCTTTCAACGTGTTCTTTGCACGTTCGGCGAAGGGCCGCCCAAACCTTACGCTAAGCCCTACTCTCATCCTAACCCGTACCCTCCACCGTACCCGTTCCCTCATCCTCATCCTAACCCTTCCCCTCATCCGTAGCGCAACCTGTACCCTAATACTAATTCCTACACTAACATGGACCCTAAACCAAGCCTGATCCCTAACCCGTCCCCTTCCCCGAACCATCCCCTACTCCTAAGCCGTCCACTAACGCTAATCTGTACCCTAA
This sequence comes from Grampus griseus, assembly GCF_964374135.1. Taxonomy (NCBI): domain Eukaryota; kingdom Metazoa; phylum Chordata; class Mammalia; order Artiodactyla; family Delphinidae; genus Grampus; species Grampus griseus. Next base: position 111,176 of record NW_028132903.1, read on the forward strand.
GCCTAACCCCATTCCTAAGCCTTGCCCGTGCACTAATCCTAATCATCTGTCCAGCAAAACGAACCCGGACCCTAAACAACTCTGCCCATTCCCTCATCCGTACCCTCCTCCCCACCCTTCAAAGAAAGAAAAAGAACCTGTTGTCGTACCCTGACCCGGACCCTCACTTGGATCCTAGTCGTAACCAGGACACTAACCCATACCCTAATCTGTACCGTCAACCGGACCCATTCCCTAAGCCACACCCTAACAAACACTAACCCGTAGCCGAAAACGTCCCCGAATCCTAACCCATGGTCGTCCCCTCCACTGTACCCTCCACCATACCCGTTCCCTAACCCGAACCCTTACCCTACCACGGAACCTACTCCTAACCCCTACACTAACAGTAACCCGTAGTCTCCCAGGACCCGAACCCGAACCCACTGTCGTCCCCTAACCTGGACCCTCAACCCAGCCCGCTCCCGAACTCATACCCTAAGCGTAATCCCTTTTCGTCCCCTAAACCGTCCTCGTTCCCTAATCTTATACCTAATCCGGATCCGAAGCCATACATACACTCGCAAACACGACCTAACACATACCCCAACACGAGCCCTCCACTGTACCCTCCACCGTACCCGTTCCCTAACCCAGACCCTAATCCGAACCAGAACCCTAAACCTTACGCTAACCCGTAGACTGACACGTACCCTGTGCCTGACCTGTTGTCGTACCCTAAGGCGTACCCATTCCCTAACCCTTACCCTAAGTGGTACCCTAATCCTTACACTGACACTAACCCGTACCCTAACAAGTACTCTAGGCCTAAAACTCGTTGGCGTCCCCTACCCTGGACCCGAAACCTTACCTGTTCCTTAACCCTAAACCTAACCCTTACCCTGACCCAGAAACTAATCCTAACCTGTACACTAACACTAAACCGTTCGTTCTCGGACCCTTACCTGTACCCTAAACCGTACCTGTTCCCTAAGCCTAACTCATCGTGGTACCCTAAGCTGTACCCGTTTCGGAACCTTAACCCTAACCCCATCCTTGCCCTAACCCGTCCTCCAGCCCTACACCTCCGGCGGCCCCTGACCTGGACCACCCACGGTGTCCCCGTTCCAGCCCTACACCTCCGGCGGCCCCTGTCCTGGACCACCCACGGTGTCCCCGTGCCCGTGCCTGAGCCTCAGCCTCAGCCTGCCCCAATCCTAGGCCCGCCCCTGACCCGTCCTCCAGCCCTACACCTCCGGCGGCCCCTGTCCTGGACCACCCACGGTGTCCCCGTTCCAGCCCTACACCTCCGGCGGCCCCTGTCCTGGACCACCCACGGTGTCCCCGTCCCCTCCCCCTCCCCCTCCCCCTCGCCCACACACTTACCCGAAGCCTTCCCCTAAGCCGTCCAGTAATGCGAACACGTACGCTAACGACCCTGACCCGTACTGCTTTGCTCAGGCTCTTGCTACTCCTTGCCAAATGGCAAAGCAACCATTTGTCACCACTAGTCTAATATCCATTGAGGCAGGTAGTAGAAGAAGTAGAGGCGTTTTGTTTGGGTGCGTGTGTTTGAGTGCATGCAAAGTAGACCGAGAAGTCCCTTCGTGGGCTTCGGGTTGACTCCGTTTACGTCTGGGGTCCTGCTCTGGCGGGATGCATTGTGTCCAGGAGCCAAGGTCCCATTGTAGCAAAGGGCTGCTTGAGTGTGTGAGTGAGTGGAGGCCTGTGGTTCTTAGACAAGGGCTAGTGGGCATCGAGTCCCTCAGGTGGCGCTAATACGCTTGAATTCTCCTGTCAGTCAGTCAGTCAGTTACTCATGTGGAGCCATGTATCGAGTCAATGCTTCACTCCTACAGAGAATTCTGTAGTCCTCTTCCTCGACGGCCAGAGACATCCAAAAACCCTTTCTGTTTCCAACCAGATTCTGTGTGCAAAGTGCTCTGGGATCCAGCCTAGGACCTACCTGTCCATAGAGCTTCACCTCTGCACTGCTGCACAGGTAAGGGAAGAAGTCGCCTCCTGTTGGCATGAGGATACAGGTTGGACATCTCTTCTCTAGCTTCGGTTGCAAGTGCACTCTGGTCAAGCACCTGGAACAGAACACGAGGCCCAAAGTGTTCTTTCAACGTGTTCTTTGCACGTTCGGCGAAGGGCCGCCCAAACCTTACGCTAAGCCCTACTCTCATCCTAACCCGTACCCTCCACCGTACCCGTTCCCTCATCCTCATCCTAACCCTTCCCCTCATCCGTAGCGCAACCTGTACCCTAATACTAATTCCTACACTAACATGGACCCTAAACCAAGCCTGATCCCTAACCCGTCCCCTTCCCCGAACCATCCCCTACTCCTAAGCCGTCCACTAACGCTAATCTGTACCCTAAGCCTAACCCCATTCCTAAGCCTTGCCCGTGCACTAATCCTAATCATCTGTCCAGCAAAACGAACCCGGACCCTAAACAACTCTGCCCATTCCCTCATCCGGACCCTCCTCCCCACCCTTCAAAGAAAGAAAAAGAACCTGTTGTCGTACCCTGACCCGGACCCTCACTTGGATCCTAGTCGTAACCAGGACACTAACCCATACCCTAATCTGTACCGTCAACCGGACCCATTCCCTAAGCCACACCCTAACAAACACTAACCCGTAGCCGAAAACGTCCCCGAATCCTAACCCATGGTCGTCCCCTCCACTGTACCCTCCACCATACCCGTTCCCTAACCCGAACCCTTACCCTACCACGGAACCTACTCCTAACCCCTACACTAACAGTAACCCGTAGTCTCCCAGGACCCGAACCCGAACCCACTGTCGTCCCCTAACCTGGACCCTCAACCCAGCCCGCTCCCGAACTCATACCCTAAGCGTAATCCCTTTTCGTCCCCTAAACCGTCCTCGTTCCCTAATCTTATACCTAATCCGGATCCGAAGCCATACATACACTCGCAAACACGACCTAACACATACCCCAACACGAGCCCTCCACTGTACCCTCCACCGTACCCGTTCCCTAACCCAGACCCTAATCCGAACCAGAACCCTAAACCTTACGCTAACCCGTAGACTGACACGTACCCTGTGCCTGACCTGTTGTCGTACCCTAAGGCGTACCCATTCCCTAACCCTTACCCTAAGTGGTACCCTAATCCTTACACTGACACTAACCCGTACCCTAACAAGTACTCTAGGCCTAAAACTCGTTGGCGTCCCCTACCCTGGACCCGAAACCTTACCTGTTCCTTAACCCTAAACCTAACCCTTACCCTGACCCAGAAACTAATCCTAACCTGTACACTAACACTAAACCGTTCGTTCTCGGACCCTTACCTGTACCCTAAACCGTACCTGTTCCCTAAGCCTAACTCATCGTGGTACCCTAAGCTGTACCCGTTTCGGAACCTTAACCCTAACCCCATCCTTGCCCTAACCCGTCCTCCAGCCCTACACCTCCGGCGGCCCCTGACCTGGACCACCCACGGTGTCCCCGTTCCAGCCCTACACCTCCGGCGGCCCCTGTCCTGGACCACCCACGGTGTCCCCGTGCCCGTGCCTGAGCCTCAGCCTCAGCCTGCCCCAATCCTAGGCCCGCCCCTGACCCGTCCTCCAGCCCTACACCTCCGGCGGCCCCTGTCCTGGACCACCCACGGTGTCCCCGTTCCAGCCCTACACCTCCGGCGGCCCCTGTCCTGGACCACCCACGGTGTCCCCGTCCCCTCCCCCTCCCCCTCCCCCTCGCCCACACACTTACCCGAAGCCTTCCCCTAAGCCGTCCAGTAATGCGAACACGTACGCTAACGACCCTGACCCGTACTGCTTTGCTCAGGCTCTTGCTACTCCTTGCCAAATGGCAAAGCAACCATTTGTCACCACTAGTCTAATATCCATTGAGGCAGGTAGTAGAAGAAGTAGAGGCGTTTTGTTTGGGTGCGTGTGTTTGAGTGCATGCAAAGTAGACCGAGAAGTCCCTTCGTGGGCTTCGGGTTGACTCCGTTTACGTCTGGGGTCCTGCTCTGGCGGGATGCATTGTGTCCAGGAGCCAAGGTCCCATTGTAGCAAAGGGCTGCTTGAGTGTGTGAGTGAGTGGAGGCCTGTGGTTCTTAGACAAGGGCTAGTGGGCATCGAGTCCCTCAGGTGGCGCTAATACGCTTGAATTCTCCTGTCAGTCAGTCAGTCAGTTACTCATGTGGAGCCATGTATCGAGTCAATGCTTCACTCCTACAGAGAATTCTGTAGTCCTCTTCCTCGACGGCCAGAGGCATCCAAAAACCCTTTCTGTTTCCAACCAGATTCTGTGTGCAAAGTGCTCTGGGATCCAGCCTAGGACCTACCTGTCCATAGAGCTTCACCTCTGCACTGCTGCACAGGTAAGGGAAGAAGTCGCCTCCTGTTGGCATGAGGATACAGGTTGGACATCTCTTCTCTAGCTTCGGTTGCAAGTGCACTCTGGTCAAGCACCTGGAACAGAACACGAGGCCCAAAGTGTTCTTTCAACGTGTTCTTTGCACGTTCGGCGAAGGGCCGCCCAAACCTTACGCTAAGCCCTACTCTCATCCTAACCCGTACCCTCCACCGTACCCGTTCCCTCATCCTCATCCTAACCCTTCCCCTCATCCGTAGCGCAACCTGTACCCTAATACTAATTCCTACACTAACATGGACCCTAAACCAAGCCTGATCCCTAACCCGTCCCCTTCCCCGAACCATCCCCTACTCCTAAGCCGTCCACTAACGCTAATCTGTACCCTAAGCCTAACCCCATTCCTAAGCCTTGCCCGTGCACTAATCCTAATCATCTGTCCACCACAACGAACCCGGACCCTAAACAACTCTGCCCATTCCCTCATCCGTACCCTCCTCCCCACCCTTCAAAGAAAGAAAAAGAACCTGTTGGCGTACCCTGACCCGGACCCTCACTTGGATCCTAGTCGTAACCAGGACACTAACCCATACCCTAATCTGTACCGTCAACCGGACCCATTCCCTAAGCCACACCCTAACAAACACTAACCCGTAGCCGAAAACGTCCCCGAATCCTAACCCATGGTCGTCCCCTCCACTGTACCCTCCACCATACCCGTTCCCTAACCCGAACCCTTACCCTACCACGGAACCTACTCCTAACCCCTACACTAACAGTAACCCGTAGTCTCCCAGGACCCGAACCCGAACCCACTGTCGTCCCCTAACCTGGACCCTCAACCCAGCCCGCTCCCGAACTCATACCCTAAGCGTAATCCCTTTTCGTCCCCTAAACCGTCCTCGTTCCCTAATCTTATACCTAATCCGGATCCGAAGCCATACATACACTCGCAAACACGACCTAACACATACCCCAACACGAGCCCTCCACTGTACCCTCCACCGTACCCGTTCCCTAACCCAGACCCTAATCCGAACCAGAACCCTAAACCTTACGCTAACCCGTAGACTGACACGTACCCTGTGCCTGACCTGTTGTCGTACCCTAAGGCGTACCCATTCCCTAACCCTTACCCTAAGTGGTACCCTAATCCTTACACTGACACTAACCCGTACCCTAACAAGTACTCTAGGCCTAAAACTCGTTGGCGTCCCCTACCCTGGACCCGAAACCTTACCTGTTCCTTAACCCTAAACCTAACCCTTACCCTGACCCAGAAACTAATCCTAACCTGTACACTAACACTAAACCGTTCGTTCTCGGACCCTTACCTGTACCCTAAACCGTACCTGTTCCCTAAGCCTAACTCATCGTGGTACCCTAAGCTGTACCCGTTTCGGAACCTTAACCCTAACCCCATCCTTGCCCTAACCCGTCCTCCAGCCCTACACCTCCGGCGGCCCCTGACCTGGACCACCCACGGTGTCCCCGTTCCAGCCCTACACCTCCGGCGGCCCCTGTCCTGGACCACCCACGGTGTCCCCGTGCCCGTGCCTGAGCCTCAGCCTCAGCCTGCCCCAATCCTAGGCCCGCCCCTGACCCGTCCTCCAGCCCTACACCTCCGGCGGCCCCTGTCCTGGACCACCCACGGTGTCCCCGTTCCAGCCCTACACCTCCGGCGGCCCCTGTCCTGGACCACCCACGGTGTCCCCGTCCCCTCCCCCTCCCCCTCCCCCTCGCCCACACACTTACCCGAAGCCTTCCCCTAAGCCGTCCAGTAATGCGAACACGTACGCTAACGACCCTGACCCGTACTGCTTTGCTCAGGCTCTTGCTACTCCTTGCCAAATGGCAAAGCAACCATTTGTCACCACTAGTCTAATATCCATTGAGGCAGGTAGTAGAAGAAGTAGAGGCGTTTTGTTTGGGTGCGTGTGTTTGAGTGCATGCAAAGTAGACCGAGAAGTCCCTTCGTGGGCTTCGGGTTGACTCCGTTTACGTCTGGGGTCCTGCTCTGGCGGGATGCATTGTGTCCAGGAGCCAAGGTCCCATTGTAGCAAAGGGCTGCTTGAGTGTGTGAGTGAGTGGAGGCCTGTGGTTCTTAGACAAGGGCTAGTGGGCATCGAGTCCCTCAGGTGGCGCTAATACGCTTGAATTCTCCTGTCAGTCAGTCAGTCAGTTACTCATGTGGAGCCATGTATCGAGTCAATGCTTCACTCCTACAGAGAATTCTGTAGTCCTCTTCCTCGACGGCCAGAGGCATCCAAAAACCCTTTCTGTTTCCAACCAGATTCTGTGTGCAAAGTGCTCTGGGATCCAGCCTAGGACCTACCTGTCCATAGAGCTTCACCTCTGCACTGCTGCACAGGTAAGGGAAGAAGTCGCCTCCTGTTGGCATGAGGATACAGGTTGGACATCTCTTCTCTAGCTTCGGTTGCAAGTGCACTCTGGTCAAGCACCTGGAACAGAACACGAGGCCCAAAGTGTTCTTTCAACGTGTTCTTTGCACGTTCGGCGAAGGGCCGCCCAAACCTTACGCTAAGCCCTACTCTCATCCTAACCCGTACCCTCCACCGTACCCGTTCCCTCATCCTCATCCTAACCCTTCCCCTCATCCGTAGCGCAACCTGTACCCTAATACTAATTCCTACACTAACATGGACCCTAAACCAAGCCTGATCCCTAACCCGTCCCCTTCCCCGAACCATCCCCTACTCCTAAGCCGTCCACTAACGCTAATCTGTACCCTAAGCCTAACCCCATTCCTAAGCCTTGCCCGTGCACTAATCCTAATCATCTGTCCACCACAACGAACCCGGACCCTAAACAACTCTGCCCATTCCCTCATCCGTACCCTCCTCCCCACCCTTCAAAGAAAGAAAAAGAACCTGTTGTCGTACCCTGACCCGGACCCTCACTTGGATCCTAGTCGTAACCAGGACACTAACCCATACCCTAATCTGTACCGTCAACCGGACCCATTCCCTAAGCCACACCCTAACAAACACTAACCCGTAGCCGAAAACGTCCCCGAATCCTAACCCATGGTCGTCCCCTCCACTGTACCCTCCACCATACCCGTTCCCTAACCCGAACCCTTACCCTACCACGGAACCTACTCCTAACCCCTACACTAACAGTAACCCGTAGTCTCCCAGGACCCGAACCCGAACCCACTGTCGTCCCCTAACCTGGACCCTCAACCCAGCCCGCTCCCGAACTCATACCCTAAGCGTAATCCCTTTTCGTCCCCTAAACCGTCCTCGTTCCCTAATCTTATACCTAATCCGGATCCGAAGCCATACATACACTCGCAAACACGACCTAACACATACCCCAACACGAGCCCTCCACTGTACCCTCCACCGTACCCGTTCCCTAACCCAGACCCTAATCCGAACCAGAACCCTAAACCTTACGCTAACCCGTAGACTGACACGTACCCTGTGCCTGACCTGTTGTCGTACCCTAAGGCGTACCCATTCCCTAACCCTTACCCTAAGTGGTACCCTAATCCTTACACTGACACTAACCCGTACCCTAACAAGTACTCTAGGCCTAAAACTCGTTGGCGTCCCCTACCCTGGACCCGAAACCTTACCTGTTCCTTAACCCTAAACCTAACCCTTACCCTGACCCAGAAACTAATCCTAACCTGTACACTAACACTAAACCGTTCGTTCTCGGACCCTTACCTGTACCCTAAACCGTACCTGTTCCCTAAGCCTAACTCATCGTGGTACCCTAAGCTGTACCCGTTTCGGAACCTTAACCCTAACCCCATCCTTGCCCTAACCCGTCCTCCAGCCCTACACCTCCGGCGGCCCCTGACCTGGACCACCCACGGTGTCCCCGTTCCAGCCCTACACCTCCGGCGGCCCCTGTCCTGGACCACCCACGGTGTCCCCGTGCCCGTGCCTGAGCCTCAGCCTCAGCCTGCCCCAATCCTAGGCCCGCCCCTGACCCGTCCTCCAGCCCTACACCTCCGGCGGCCCCTGTCCTGGACCACCCACGGTGTCCCCGTTCCAGCCCTACACCTCCGGCGGCCCCTGTCCTGGACCACCCACGGTGTCCCCGTCCCCTCCCCCTCCCCCTCCCCCTCGCCCACACACTTACCCGAAGCCTTCCCCTAAGCCGTCCAGTAATGCGAACACGTACGCTAACGACCCTGACCCGTACTGCTTTGCTCAGGCTCTTGCTACTCCTTGCCAAATGGCAAAGCAACCATTTGTCACCACTAGTCTAATATCCATTGAGGCAGGTAGTAGAAGAAGTAGAGGCGTTTTGTTTGGGTGCGTGTGTTTGAGTGCATGCAAAGTAGACCGAGAAGTCCCTTCGTGGGCTTCGGGTTGACTCCGTTTACGTCTGGGGTCCTGCTCTGGCGGGATGCATTGTGTCCAGGAGCCAAGGTCCCATTGTAGCAAAGGGCTGCTTGAGTGTGTGAGTGAGTGGAGGCCTGTGGTTCTTAGACAAGGGCTAGTGGGCATCGAGTCCCTCAGGTGGCGCTAATACGCTTGAATTCTCCTGTCAGTCAGTCAGTCAGTTACTCATGTGGAGCCATGTATCGAGTCAATGCTTCACTCCTACAGAGAATTCTGTAGTCCTCTTCCTCGACGGCCAGAGACATCCAAAAACCCTTTCTGTTTCCAACCAGATTCTGTGTGCAAAGTGCTCTGGGATCCAGCCTAGGACCTACCTGTCCATAGAGCTTCACCTCTGCACTGCTGCACAGGTAAGGGAAGAAGTCGCCTCCTGTTGGCATGAGGATACAGGTTGGACATCTCTTCTCTAGCTTCGGTTGCAAGTGCACTCTGGTCAAGCACCTGGAACAGAACACGAGGCCCAAAGTGTTCTTTCAACGTGTTCTTTGCACGTTCGGCGAAGGGCCGCCCAAACCTTACGCTAAGCCCTACTCTCATCCTAACCCGTACCCTCCACCGTACCCGTTCCCTCATCCTCATCCTAACCCTTCCCCTCATCCGTAGCGCAACCTGTACCCTAATACTAATTCCTACACTAACAAACATGGACCCTAAACCAAGCCTGATCCCTAACCCGTCCCCTTCCCCGAACCATCCCCTACTCCTAAGCCGTCCACTAACGCTAACGCTAATCTGTACCCTAAGCCTAACCCCATTCCTAAGCCTTGCCCGTGCACTAATCCTAATCATCTGTCCAGCAAAACGAACCCGGACCCTAAACAACTCTGCCCATTCCCTCATCCGGACCCTCCTCCCAACCCTTCAAAGAAAGAAAAAGAACCTGTTGGCGTACCCTGACCCGGACCCTCACTTGGATCCTAGTCGTAACCAGGACACTAACCCATACCCTAATCTGTACCGTCAACCGGACCCATTCCCTAAGCCACACCCTAACAAACACTAACCCGTAGCCGAAAACGTCCCCGAATCCTAACCCATGGTCGTCCCCTCCACTGTACCCTCCACCATACCCGTTCCCTAACCCGAACCCTTACCCTACCACGGAACCTACTCCTAACCCCTACACTAACAGTAACCCGTAGTCTCCCAGGACCCGAACCCGAACCCACTGTCGTCCCCTAACCTGGACCCTCAACCCAGCCCGCTCCCGAACTCATACCCTAAGCGTAATCCCTTTTCGTCCCCTAAACCGTCCTCGTTCCCTAATCTTATACCTAATCCGGATCCGAAGCCATACATACACTCGCAAACACGACCTAACACATACCCCAACACGAGCCCTCCACTGTACCCTCCACCGTACCCGTTCCCTAACCCAGACCCTAATCCGAACCAGAACCCTAAACCTTACGCTAACCCGTAGACTGACACGTACCCTGTGCCTGACCTGTTGTCGTACCCTAAGGCGTACCCATTCCCTAACCCTTACCCTAAGTGGTACCCTAATCCTTACACTGACACTAACCCGTACCCTAACAAGTACTCTAGGCCTAAAACTCGTTGGCGTCCCCTACCCTGGACCCGAAACCTTACCTGTTCCTTAACCCTAAACCTAACCCTTACCCTGACCCAGAAACTAATCCTAACCTGTACACTAACACTAAACCGTTCGTTCTCGGACCCTTACCTGTACCCTAAACCGTACCTGTTCCCTAAGCCTAACTCATCGTGGTACCCTAAGCTGTACCCGTTTCGGAACCTTAACCCTAACCCCATCCTTGCCCTAACCCGTCCTCCAGCCCTACACCTCCGGCGGCCCCTGACCTGGACCACCCACGGTGTCCCCGTTCCAGCCCTACACCTCCGGCGGCCCCTGTCCTGGACCACCCACGGTGTCCCCGTGCCCGTGCCTGAGCCTCAGCCTCAGCCTGCCCCAATCCTAGGCCCGCCCCTGACCCGTCCTCCAGCCCTACACCTCCGGCGGCCCCTGTCCTGGACCACCCACGGTGTCCCCGTTCCAGCCCTACACCTCCGGCGGCCCCTGTCCTGGACCACCCACGGTGTCCCCGTCCCCTCCCCCTCCCCCTCCCCCTCGCCCACACACTTACCCGAAGCCTTCCCCTAAGCCGTCCAGTAATGCGAACACGTACGCTAACGACCCTGACCCGTACTGCTTTGCTCAGGCTCTTGCTACTCCTTGCCAAATGGCAAAGCAACCATTTGTCACCACTAGTCTAATATCCATTGAGGCAGGTAGTAGAAGAAGTAGAGGCGTTTTGTTTGGGTGCGTGTGTTTGAGTGCATGCAAAGTAGACCGAGAAGTCCCTTCGTGGGCTTCGGGTTGACTCCGTTTACGTCTGGGGTCCTGCTCTGGCGGGATGCATTGTGTCCAGGAGCCAAGGTCCCATTGTAGCAAAGGGCTGCTTGAGTGTGTGAGTGAGTGGAGGCCTGTGGTTCTTAGACAAGGGCTAGTGGGCATCGAGTCCCTCAGGTGGCGCTAATACGCTTGAATTCTCCTGTCAGTCAGTCAGTCAGTTACTCATGTGGAGCCATGTATCGAGTCAATGCTTCACTCCTACAGAGAATTCTGTAGTCCTCTTCCTCGACGGCCAGAGACATCCAAAAACCCTTTCTGTTTCCAACCAGATTCTGTGTGCAAAGTGCTCTGGGATCCAGCCTAGGACCTACCTGTCCATAGAGCTTCACCTCTGCACTGCTGCACAGGTAAGGGAAGAAGTCGCCTCCTGTTGGCATGAGGATACAGGTTGGACATCTCTTCTCTAGCTTCGGTTGCAAGTGCACTCTGGTCAAGCACCTGGAACAGAACACGAGGCCCAAAGTGTTCTTTCAACGTGTTCTTTGCACGTTCGGCGAAGGGCCGCCCAAACCTTACGCTAAGCCCTACTCTCATCCTAACCCGTACCCTCCACCGTACCCGTTCCCTCATCCTCATCCTAACCCTTCCCCTCATCCGTAGCGCAACCTGTACCCTAATACTAATTCCTACACTAACAAACATGGACCCTAAACCAAGCCTGATCCCTAACCCGTCCCCTTCCCCGAACCATCCCCTACTCCTAAGCCGTCCACTAACGCTAACGCTAATCTGTACCCTAAGCCTAACCCCATTCCTAAGCCTTGCCCGTGCACTAATCCTAATCATCTGTCCAGCAAAACGAACCCGGACCCTAAACAACTCTGCCCATTCCCTCATCCGTACCCTCCTCCCAACCCTTCAAAGAAAGAAAAAGAACCTGTTGTCGTACCCTGACCCGGACCCTCACTTGGATCCTAGTCGTAACCAGGACACTAACCCATACCCTAATCTGTACCGTCAACCGGACCCATTCCCTAAGCCACACCCTAACAAACACTAACCCGTAGCCGAAAACGTCCCCGAATCCTAACCCATGGTCGTCCCCTCCACTGTACCCTCCACCATACCCGTTCCCTAACCCGAACCCTTACCCTACCACGGAACCTACTCCTAACCCCTACACTAACAGTAACCCGTAGTCTCCCAGGACCCGAACCCGAACCCACTGTCGTCCCCTAACCTGGACCCTCAACCCAGCCCGCTCCCGAACTCATACCCTAAGCGTAATCCCTTTTCGTCCCCTAAACCGTCCTCGTTCCCTAATCTTATACCTAATCCGGATCCGAAGCCATACATACACTCGCAAACACGACCTAACACATACCCCAACACGAGCCCTCCACTGTACCCTCCACCGTACCCGTTCCCTAACCCAGACCCTAATCCGAACCAGAACCCTAAACCTTACGCTAACCCGTAGACTGACACGTACCCTGTGCCTGACCTGTTGTCGTACCCTAAGGCGTACCCATTCCCTAACCCTTACCCTAAGTGGTACCCTAATCCTTACACTGACACTAACCCGTACCCTAACAAGTACTCTAGGCCTAAAACTCGTTGGCGTCCCCTACCCTGGACCCGAAACCTTACCTGTTCCTTAACCCTAAACCTAACCCTTACCCTGACCCAGAAACTAATCCTAACCTGTACACTAACACTAAACCGTTCGTTCTCGGACCCTTACCTGTACCCTAAACCGTACCTGTTCCCTAAGCCTAACTCATCGTGGTACCCTAAGCTGTACCCGTTTCGGAACCTTAACCCTAACCCCATCCTTGCCCTAACCCGTCCTCCAGCCCTACACCTCCGGCGGCCCCTGACCTGGACCACCCACGGTGTCCCCGTTCCAGCCCTACACCTCCGGCGGCCCCTGTCCTGGACCACCCACGGTGTCCCCGTGCCCGTGCCTGAGCCTCAGCCTCAGCCTGCCCCAATCCTAGGCCCGCCCCTGACCCGTCCTCCAGCCCTACACCTCCGGCGGCCCCTGTCCTGGACCACCCACGGTGTCCCCGTTCCAGCCCTACACCTCCGGCGGCCCCTGTCCTGGACCACCCACGGTGTCCCCGTCCCCTCCCCCTCCCCCTCCCCCTCGCCCACACACTTACCCGAAGCCTTCCCCTAAGCCGTCCAGTAATGCGAACACGTACGCTAACGACCCTGACCCGTACTGCTTTGCTCAGGCTCTTGCTACTCCTTGCCAAATGGCAAAGCAACCATTTGTCACCACTAGTCTAATATCCATTGAGGCAGGTAGTAGAAGAAGTAGAGGCGTTTTGTTTGGGTGCGTGTGTTTGAGTGCATGCAAAGTAGACCGAGAAGTCCCTTCGTGGGCTTCGGGTTGACTCCGTTTACGTCTGGGGTCCTGCTCTGGCGGGATGCATTGTGTCCAGGAGCCAAGGTCCCATTGTAGCAAAGGGCTGCTTGAGTGTGTGAGTGAGTGGAGGCCTGTGGTTCTTAGACAAGGGCTAGTGGGCATCGAGTCCCTCAGGTGGCGCTAATACGCTTGAATTCTCCTGTCAGTCAGTCAGTCAGTTACTCATGTGGAGCCATGTATCGAGTCAATGCTTCACTCCTACAGAGAATTCTGTAGTCCTCTTCCTCGACGGCCAGAGGCATCCAAAAACCCTTTCTGTTTCCAACCAGATTCTGTGTGCAAAGTGCTCTGGGATCCAGCCTAGGACCTACCTGTCCATAGAGCTTCACCTCTGCACTGCTGCACAGGTAAGGGAAGAAGTCGCCTCCTGTTGGCATGAGGATACAGGTTGGACATCTCTTCTCTAGCTTCGGTTGCAAGTGCACTCTGGTCAAGCACCTGGAACAGAACACGAGGCCCAAAGTGTTCTTTCAACGTGTTCTTTGCACGTTCGGCGAAGGGCCGCCCAAACCTTACGCTAAGCCCTACTCTCATCCTAACCCGTACCCTCCACCGTACCCGTTCCCTCATCCTCATCCTAACCCTTCCCCTCATCCGTAGCGCAACCTGTACCCTAATACTAATTCCTACACTAACATGGACCCTAAACCAAGCCTGATCCCTAACCCGTCCCCTTCCCCGAACCATCCCCTACTCCTAAGCCGTCCACTAACGCTAATCTGTACCCTAAGCCTAACCCCATTCCTAAGCCTTGCCCGTGCACTAATCCTAATCATCTGTCCACCACAACGAACCCGGACCCTAAACAACTCTGCCCATTCCCTCATCCGTACCCTCCTCCCCACCCTTCAAAGAAAGAAAAAGAACCTGTTGGCGTACCCTGACCCGGACCCTCACTTGGATCCTAGTCGTAACCAGGACACTAACCCATACCCTAATCTGTACCGTCAACCGGACCCATTCCCTAAGCCACACCCTAACAAACACTAACCCGTAGCCGAAAACGTCCCCGAATCCTAACCCATGGTCGTCCCCTCCACTGTACCCTCCACCATACCCGTTCCCTAACCCGAACCCTTACCCTACCACGGAACCTACTCCTAACCCCTACACTAACAGTAACCCGTAGTCTCCCAGGACCCGAACCCGAACCCACTGTCGTCCCCTAACCTGGACCCTCAACCCAGCCCGCTCCCGAACTCATACCCTAAGCGTAATCCCTTTTCGTCCCCTAAACCGTCCTCGTTCCCTAATCTTATACCTAATCCGGATCCGAAGCCATACATACACTCGCAAACACGACCTAACACATACCCCAACACGAGCCCTCCACTGTACCCTCCACCGTACCCGTTCCCTAACCCAGACCCTAATCCGAACCAGAACCCTAAACCTTACGCTAACCCGTAGACTGACACGTACCCTGTGCCTGACCTGTTGTCGTACCCTAAGGCGTACCCATTCCCTAACCCTTACCCTAAGTGGTACCCTAATCCTTACACTGACACTAACCCGTACCCTAACAAGTACTCTAGGCCTAAAACTCGTTGGCGTCCCCTACCCTGGACCCGAAACCTTACCTGTTCCTTAACCCTAAACCTAACCCTTACCCTGACCCAGAAACTAATCCTAACCTGTACACTAACACTAAACCGTTCGTTCTCGGACCCTTACCTGTACCCTAAACCGTACCTGTTCCCTAAGCCTAACTCATCGTGGTACCCTAAGCTGTACCCGTTTCGGAACCTTAACCCTAACCCCATCCTTGCCCTAACCCGTCCTCCAGCCCTACACCTCCGGCGGCCCCTGACCTGGACCACCCACGGTGTCCCCGTTCCAGCCCTACACCTCCGGCGGCCCCTGTCCTGGACCACCCACGGTGTCCCCGTGCCCGTGCCTGAGCCTCAGCCTCAGCCTGCCCCAATCCTAGGCCCGCCCCTGACCCGTCCTCCAGCCCTACACCTCCGGCGGCCCCTGTCCTGGACCACCCACGGTGTCCCCGTTCCAGCCCTACACCTCCGGCGGCCCCTGTCCTGGACCACCCACGGTGTCCCCGTCCCCTCCCCCTCCCCCTCCCCCTCGCCCACACACTTACCCGAAGCCTTCCCCTAAGCCGTCCAGTAATGCGAACACGTACGCTAACGACCCTGACCCGTACTGCTTTGCTCAGGCTCTTGCTACTCCTTGCCAAATGGCAAAGCAACCATTTGTCACCACTAGTCTAATATCCATTGAGGCAGGTAGTAGAAGAAGTAGAGGCGTTTTGTTTGGGTGCGTGTGTTTGAGTGCATGCAAAGTAGACCGAGAAGTCCCTTCGTGGGCTTCGGGTTGACTCCGTTTACGTCTGGGGTCCTGCTCTGGCGGGATGCATTGTGTCCAGGAGCCAAGGTCCCATTGTAGCAAAGGGCTGCTTGAGTGTGTGAGTGAGTGGAGGCCTGTGGTTCTTAGACAAGGGCTAGTGGGCATCGAGTCCCTCAGGTGGCGCTAATACGCTTGAATTCTCCTGTCAGTCAGTCAGTCAGTTACTCATGTGGAGCCATGTATCGAGTCAATGCTTCACTCCTACAGAGAATTCTGTAGTCCTCTTCCTCGACGGCCAGAGACATCCAAAAACCCTTTCTGTTTCCAACCAGATTCTGTGTGCAAAGTGCTCTGGGATCCAGCCTAGGACCTACCTGTCCATAGAGCTTCACCTCTGCACTGCTGCACAGGTAAGGGAAGAAGTCGCCTCCTGTTGGCATGAGGATACAGGTTGGACATCTCTTCTCTAGCTTCGGTTGCAAGTGCACTCTGGTCAAGCACCTGGAACAGAACACGAGGCCCAAAGTGTTCTTTCAACGTGTTCTTTGCACGTTCGGCGAAGGGCCGCCCAAACCTTACGCTAAGCCCTACTCTCATCCTAACCCGTACCCTCCACCGTACCCGTTCCCTCATCCTCATCCTAACCCTTCCCCTCATCCGTAGCGCAACCTGTACCCTAATACTAATTCCTACACTAACATGGACCCTAAACCAAGCCTGATCCCTAACCCGTCCCCTTCCCCGAACCATCCCCTACTCCTAAGCCGTCCACTAACGCTAATCTGTACCCTAAGCCTAACCCCATTCCTAAGCCTTGCCCGTGCACTAATCCTAATCATCTGTCCAGCAAAACGAACCCGGACCCTAAACAACTCTGCCCATTCCCTCATCCGTACCCTCCTCCCCACCCTTCAAAGAAAAAGAACCTGTTGTCGTACCCTGACCCGGACCCTCACTTGGATCCTAGTCGTAACCAGGACACTAACCCATACCCTAATCTGTACCGTCAACCGGACCCATTCCCTAAGCCACACCCTAACAAACACTAACCCGTAGCCGAAAACGTCCCCGAATCCTAACCCATGGTCGTCCCCTCCACTGTACCCTCCACCATACCCGTTCCCTAACCCGAACCCTTACCCTACCACGGAACCTACTCCTAACCCCTACACTAACAGTAACCCGTAGTCTCCCAGGACCCGAACCCGAACCCACTGTCGTCCCCTAACCTGGACCCTCAACCCAGCCCGCTCCCGAACTCATACCCTAAGCGTAATCCCTTTTCGTCCCCTAAACCGTCCTCGTTCCCTAATCTTATACCTAATCCGGATCCGAAGCCATACATACACTCGCAAACACGACCTAACACATACCCCAACACGAGCCCTCCACTGTACCCTCCACCGTACCCGTTCCCTAACCCAGACCCTAATCCGAACCAGAACCCTAAACCTTACGCTAACCCGTAGACTGACACGTACCCTGTGCCTGACCTGTTGTCGTACCCTAAGGCGTACCCATTCCCTAACCCTTACCCTAAGTGGTACCCTAATCCTTACACTGACACTAACCCGTACCCTAACAAGTACTCTAGGCCTAAAACTCGTTGGCGTCCCCTACCCTGGACCCGAAACCTTACCTGTTCCTTAACCCTAAACCTAACCCTTACCCTGACCCAGAAACTAATCCTAACCTGTACACTAACACTAAACCGTTCGTTCTCGGACCCTTACCTGTACCCTAAACCGTACCTGTTCCCTAAGCCTAACTCATCGTGGTACCCTAAGCTGTACCCGTTTCGGAACCTTAACCCTAACCCCATCCTTGCCCTAACCCGTCCTCCAGCCCTACACCTCCGGCGGCCCCTGACCTGGACCACCCACGGTGTCCCCGTTCCAGCCCTACACCTCCGGCGGCCCCTGTCCTGGACCACCCACGGTGTCCCCGTGCCCGTGCCTGAGCCTCAGCCTCAGCCTGCCCCAATCCTAGGCCCGCCCCTGACCCGTCCTCCAGCCCTACACCTCCGGCGGCCCCTGTCCTGGACCACCCACGGTGTCCCCGTTCCAGCCCTACACCTCCGGCGGCCCCTGTCCTGGACCACCCACGGTGTCCCCGTCCCCTCCCCCTCCCCCTCCCCCTCGCCCACACACTTACCCGAAGCCTTCCCCTAAGCCGTCCAGTAATGCGAACACGTACGCTAACGACCCTGACCCGTACTGCTTTGCTCAGGCTCTTGCTACTCCTTGCCAAATGGCAAAGCAACCATTTGTCACCACTAGTCTAATATCCATTGAGGCAGGTAGTAGAAGAAGTAGAGGCGTTTTGTTTGGGTGCGTGTGTTTGAGTGCATGCAAAGTAGACCGAGAAGTCCCTTCGTGGGCTTCGGGTTGACTCCGTTTACGTCTGGGGTCCTGCTCTGGCGGGATGCATTGTGTCCAGGAGCCAAGGTCCCATTGTAGCAAAGGGCTGCTTGAGTGTGTGAGTGAGTGGAGGCCTGTGGTTCTTAGACAAGGGCTAGTGGGCATCGAGTCCCTCAGGTGGCGCTAATACGCTTGAATTCTCCTGTCAGTCAGTCAGTCAGTTACTCATGTGGAGCCATGTATCGAGTCAATGCTTCACTCCTACAGAGAATTCTGTAGTCCTCTTCCTCGACGGCCAGAGACATCCAAAAACCCTTTCTGTTTCCAACCAGATTCTGTGTGCAAAGTGCTCTGGGATCCAGCCTAGGACCTACCTGTCCATAGAGCTTCACCTCTGCACTGCTGCACAGGTAAGGGAAGAAGTCGCCTCCTGTTGGCATGAGGATACAGGTTGGACATCTCTTCTCTAGCTTCGGTTGCAAGTGCACTCTGGTCAAGCACCTGGAACAGAACACGAGGCCCAAAGTGTTCTTTCAACGTGTTCTTTGCACGTTCGGCGAAGGGCCGCCCAAACCTTACGCTAAGCCCTACTCTCATCCTAACCCGTACCCTCCACCGTACCCGTTCCCTCATCCTCATCCTAACCCTTCCCCTCATCCGTAGCGCAACCTGTACCCTAATACTAATTCCTACACTAACATGGACCCTAAACCAAGCCTGATCCCTAACCCGTCCCCTTCCCCGAACCATCCCCTACTCCTAAGCCGTCCACTAACGCTAATCTGTACCCTAAGCCTAACCCCATTCCTAAGCCTTGCCCGTGCACTAATCCTAATCATCTGTCCAGCAAAACGAACCCGGACCCTAAACAACTCTGCCCATTCCCTCATCCGTACCCTCCTCCCCACCCTTCAAAGAAAAAGAACCTGTTGTCGTACCCTGACCCGGACCCTCACTTGGATCCTAGTCGTAACCAGGACACTAACCCATACCCTAATCTGTACCGTCAACCGGACCCATTCCCTAAGCCACACCCTAACAAACACTAACCCGTAGCCGAAAACGTCCCCGAATCCTAACCCATGGTCGTCCCCTCCACTGTACCCTCCACCATACCCGTTCCCTAACCCGAACCCTTACCCTACCACGGAACCTACTCCTAACCCCTACACTAACAGTAACCCGTAGTCTCCCAGGACCCGAACCCGAACCCACTGTCGTCCCCTAACCTGGACCCTCAACCCAGCCCGCTCCCGAACTCATACCCTAAGCGTAATCCCTTTTCGTCCCCTAAACCGTCCTCGTTCCCTAATCTTATACCTAATCCGGATCCGAAGCCATACATACACTCGCAAACACGACCTAACACATACCCCAACACGAGCCCTCCACTGTACCCTCCACCGTACCCGTTCCCTAACCCAGACCCTAATCCGAACCAGAACCCTAAACCTTACGCTAACCCGTAGACTGACACGTACCCTGTGCCTGACCTGTTGTCGTACCCTAAGGCGTACCCATTCCCTAACCCTTACCCTAAGTGGTACCCTAATCCTTACACTGACACTAACCCGTACCCTAACAAGTACTCTAGGCCTAAAACTCGTTGGCGTCCCCTACCCTGGACCCGAAACCTTACCTGTTCCTTAACCCTAAACCTAACCCTTACCCTGACCCAGAAACTAATCCTAACCTGTACACTAACACTAAACCGTTCGTTCTCGGACCCTTACCTGTACCCTAAACCGTACCTGTTCCCTAAGCCTAACTCATCGTGGTACCCTAAGCTGTACCCGTTTCGGAACCTTAACCCTAACCCCATCCTTGCCCTAACCCGTCCTCCAGCCCTACACCTCCGGCGGCCCCTGACCTGGACCACCCACGGTGTCCCCGTTCCAGCCCTACACCTCCGGCGGCCCCTGTCCTGGACCACCCACGGTGTCCCCGTGCCCGTGCCTGAGCCTCAGCCTCAGCCTGCCCCAATCCTAGGCCCGCCCCTGACCCGTCCTCCAGCCCTACACCTCCGGCGGCCCCTGTCCTGGACCACCCACGGTGTCCCCGTTCCAGCCCTACACCTCCGGCGGCCCCTGTCCTGGACCACCCACGGTGTCCCCGTCCCCTCCCCCTCCCCCTCCCCCTCGCCCACACACTTACCCGAAGCCTTCCCCTAAGCCGTCCAGTAATGCGAACACGTACGCTAACGACCCTGACCCGTACTGCTTTGCTCAGGCTCTTGCTACTCCTTGCCAAATGGCAAAGCAACCATTTGTCACCACTAGTCTAATATCCATTGAGGCAGGTAGTAGAAGAAGTAGAGGCGTTTTGTTTGGGTGCGTGTGTTTGAGTGCATGCAAAGTAGACCGAGAAGTCCCTTCGTGGGCTTCGGGTTGACTCCGTTTACGTCTGGGGTCCTGCTCTGGCGGGATGCATTGTGTCCAGGAGCCAAGGTCCCATTGTAGCAAAGGGCTGCTTGAGTGTGTGAGTGAGTGGAGGCCTGTGGTTCTTAGACAAGGGCTAGTGGGCATCGAGTCCCTCAGGTGGCGCTAATACGCTTGAATTCTCCTGTCAGTCAGTCAGTCAGTTACTCATGTGGAGCCATGTATCGAGTCAATGCTTCACTCCTACAGAGAATTCTGTAGTCCTCTTCCTCGACGGCCAGAGACATCCAAAAACCCTTTCTGTTTCCAACCAGATTCTGTGTGCAAAGTGCTCTGGGATCCAGCCTAGGACCTACCTGTCCATAGAGCTTCACCTCTGCACTGCTGCACAGGTAAGGGAAGAAGTCGCCTCCTGTTGGCATGAGGATACAGGTTGGACATCTCTTCTCTAGCTTCGGTTGCAAGTGCACTCTGGTCAAGCACCTGGAACAGAACACGAGGCCCAAAGTGTTCTTTCAACGTGTTCTTTGCACGTTCGGCGAAGGGCCGCCCAAACCTTACGCTAAGCCCTACTCTCATCCTAACCCGTACCCTCCACCGTACCCGTTCCCTCATCCTCATCCTAACCCTTCCCCTCATCCGTAGCGCAACCTGTACCCTAATACTAATTCCTACACTAACATGGACCCTAAACCAAGCCTGATCCCTAACCCGTCCCCTTCCCCGAACCATCCCCTACTCCTAAGCCGTCCACTAACGCTAATCTGTACCCTAAGCCTAACCCCATTCCTAAGCCTTGCCCGTGCACTAATCCTAATCATCTGTCCAGCAAAACGAACCCGGACCCTAAACAACTCTGCCCATTCCCTCATCCGTACCCTCCTCCCCACCCTTCAAAGAAAAAGAACCTGTTGGCGTACCCTGACCCGGACCCTCACTTGGATCCTAGTCGTAACCAGGACACTAACCCATACCCTAATCTGTACCGTCAACCGGACCCATTCCCTAAGCCACACCCTAACAAACACTAACCCGTAGCCGAAAACGTCCCCGAATCCTAACCCATGGTCGTCCCCTCCACTGTACCCTCCACCATACCCGTTCCCTAACCCGAACCCTTACCCTACCACGGAACCTACTCCTAACCCCTACACTAACAGTAACCCGTAGTCTCCCAGGACCCGAACCCGAACCCACTGTCGTCCCCTAACCTGGACCCTCAACCCAGCCCGCTCCCGAACTCATACCCTAAGCGTAATCCCTTTTCGTCCCCTAAACCGTCCTCGTTCCCTAATCTTATACCTAATCCGGATCCGAAGCCATACATACACTCGCAAACACGACCTAACACATACCCCAACACGAGCCCTCCACTGTACCCTCCACCGTACCCGTTCCCTAACCCAGACCCTAATCCGAACCAGAACCCTAAACCTTACGCTAACCCGTAGACTGACACGTACCCTGTGCCTGACCTGTTGTCGTACCCTAAGGCGTACCCATTCCCTAACCCTTACCCTAAGTGGTACCCTAATCCTTACACTGACACTAACCCGTACCCTAACAAGTACTCTAGGCCTAAAACTCGTTGGCGTCCCCTACCCTGGACCCGAAACCTTACCTGTTCCTTAACCCTAAACCTAACCCTTACCCTGACCCAGAAACTAATCCTAACCTGTACACTAACACTAAACCGTTCGTTCTCGGACCCTTACCTGTACCCTAAACCGTACCTGTTCCCTAAGCCTAACTCATCGTGGTACCCTAAGCTGTACCCGTTTCGGAACCTTAACCCTAACCCCATCCTTGCCCTAACCCGTCCTCCAGCCCTACACCTCCGGCGGCCCCTGACCTGGACCACCCACGGTGTCCCCGTTCCAGCCCTACACCTCCGGCGGCCCCTGTCCTGGACCACCCACGGTGTCCCCGTGCCCGTGCCTGAGCCTCAGCCTCAGCCTGCCCCAATCCTAGGCCCGCCCCTGACCCGTCCTCCAGCCCTACACCTCCGGCGGCCCCTGTCCTGGACCACCCACGGTGTCCCCGTTCCAGCCCTACACCTCCGGCGGCCCCTGTCCTGGACCACCCACGGTGTCCCCGTCCCCTCCCCCTCCCCCTCCCCCTCGCCCACACACTTACCCGAAGCCTTCCCCTAAGCCGTCCAGTAATGCGAACACGTACGCTAACGACCCTGACCCGTACTGCTTTGCTCAGGCTCTTGCTACTCCTTGCCAAATGGCAAAGCAACCATTTGTCACCACTAGTCTAATATCCATTGAGGCAGGTAGTAGAAGAAGTAGAGGCGTTTTGTTTGGGTGCGTGTGTTTGAGTGCATGCAAAGTAGACCGAGAAGTCCCTTCGTGGGCTTCGGGTTGACTCCGTTTACGTCTGGGGTCCTGCTCTGGCGGGATGCATTGTGTCCAGGAGCCAAGGTCCCATTGTAGCAAAGGGCTGCTTGAGTGTGTGAGTGAGTGGAGGCCTGTGGTTCTTAGACAAGGGCTAGTGGGCATCGAGTCCCTCAGGTGGCGCTAATACGCTTGAATTCTCCTGTCAGTCAGTCAGTCAGTTACTCATGTGGAGCCATGTATCGAGTCAATGCTTCACTCCTACAGAGAATTCTGTAGTCCTCTTCCTCGACGGCCAGAGACATCCCAAAACCCTTTCTGTTTCCAACCAGATTCTGTGTGCAAAGTGCTCTGGGATCCAGCCTAGGACCTACCTGTCCATAGAGCTTCACCTCTGCACTGCTGCACAGGTAAGGGAAGAAGTCGCCTCCTGTTGGCATGAGGATACAGGTTGGACATCTCTTCTCTAGCTTCGGTTGCAAGTGCACTCTGGTCAAGCACCTGGAACAGAACACGAGGCCCAAAGTGTTCTTTCAACGTGTTCTTTGCACGTTCGGCGAAGGGCCGCCCAAACCTTACGCTAAGCCCTACTCTCATCCTAACCCGTACCCTCCACCGTACCCGTTCCCTCATCCTCATCCTAACCCTTCCCCTCATCCGTAGCGCAACCTGTACCCTAATACTAATTCCTACACTAACATGGACCCTAAACCAAGCCTGATCCCTAACCCGTCCCCTTCCCCGAACCATCCCCTACTCCTAAGCCGTCCACTAACGCTAATCTGTACCCTAAGCCTAACCCCATTCCTAAGCCTTGCCCGTGCACTAATCCTAATCATCTGTCCAGCAAAACGAACCCGGACCCTAAACAACTCTGCCCATTCCCTCATCCGTACCCTCCTCCCCACCCTTCAAAGAAAAAGAACCTGTTGTCGTACCCTGACCCGGACCCTCACTTGGATCCTAGTCGTAACCAGGA
This sequence comes from Grampus griseus, assembly GCF_964374135.1. NCBI lineage: Eukaryota > Metazoa > Chordata > Mammalia > Artiodactyla > Delphinidae > Grampus > Grampus griseus. The sequence continues at coordinate 135,010 of NW_028132903.1, forward strand.
CACTAACCCATACCCTAATCTGTACCGTCAACCGGACCCATTCCCTAAGCCACACCCTAACAAACACTAACCCGTAGCCGAAAACGTCCCCGAATCCTAACCCATGGTCGTCCCCTCCACTGTACCCTCCACCATACCCGTTCCCTAACCCGAACCCTTACCCTACCACGGAACCTACTCCTAACCCCTACACTAACAGTAACCCGTAGTCTCCCAGGACCCGAACCCGAACCCACTGTCGTCCCCTAACCTGGACCCTCAACCCAGCCCGCTCCCGAACTCATACCCTAAGCGTAATCCCTTTTCGTCCCCTAAACCGTCCTCGTTCCCTAATCTTATACCTAATCCGGATCCGAAGCCATACATACACTCGCAAACACGACCTAACACATACCCCAACACGAGCCCTCCACTGTACCCTCCACCGTACCCGTTCCCTAACCCAGACCCTAATCCGAACCAGAACCCTAAACCTTACGCTAACCCGTAGACTGACACGTACCCTGTGCCTGACCTGTTGTCGTACCCTAAGGCGTACCCATTCCCTAACCCTTACCCTAAGTGGTACCCTAATCCTTACACTGACACTAACCCGTACCCTAACAAGTACTCTAGGCCTAAAACTCGTTGGCGTCCCCTACCCTGGACCCGAAACCTTACCTGTTCCTTAACCCTAAACCTAACCCTTACCCTGACCCAGAAACTAATCCTAACCTGTACACTAACACTAAACCGTTCGTTCTCGGACCCTTACCTGTACCCTAAACCGTACCTGTTCCCTAAGCCTAACTCATCGTGGTACCCTAAGCTGTACCCGTTTCGGAACCTTAACCCTAACCCCATCCTTGCCCTAACCCGTCCTCCAGCCCTACACCTCCGGCGGCCCCTGACCTGGACCACCCACGGTGTCCCCGTTCCAGCCCTACACCTCCGGCGGCCCCTGTCCTGGACCACCCACGGTGTCCCCGTGCCCGTGCCTGAGCCTCAGCCTCAGCCTGCCCCAATCCTAGGCCCGCCCCTGACCCGTCCTCCAGCCCTACACCTCCGGCGGCCCCTGTCCTGGACCACCCACGGTGTCCCCGTTCCAGCCCTACACCTCCGGCGGCCCCTGTCCTGGACCACCCACGGTGTCCCCGTCCCCTCCCCCTCCCCCTCCCCCTCGCCCACACACTTACCCGAAGCCTTCCCCTAAGCCGTCCAGTAATGCGAACACGTACGCTAACGACCCTGACCCGTACTGCTTTGCTCAGGCTCTTGCTACTCCTTGCCAAATGGCAAAGCAACCATTTGTCACCACTAGTCTAATATCCATTGAGGCAGGTAGTAGAAGAAGTAGAGGCGTTTTGTTTGGGTGCGTGTGTTTGAGTGCATGCAAAGTAGACCGAGAAGTCCCTTCGTGGGCTTCGGGTTGACTCCGTTTACGTCTGGGGTCCTGCTCTGGCGGGATGCATTGTGTCCAGGAGCCAAGGTCCCATTGTAGCAAAGGGCTGCTTGAGTGTGTGAGTGAGTGGAGGCCTGTGGTTCTTAGACAAGGGCTAGTGGGCATCGAGTCCCTCAGGTGGCGCTAATACGCTTGAATTCTCCTGTCAGTCAGTCAGTCAGTTACTCATGTGGAGCCATGTATCGAGTCAATGCTTCACTCCTACAGAGAATTCTGTAGTCCTCTTCCTCGACGGCCAGAGACATCCCAAAACCCTTTCTGTTTCCAACCAGATTCTGTGTGCAAAGTGCTCTGGGATCCAGCCTAGGACCTACCTGTCCATAGAGCTTCACCTCTGCACTGCTGCACAGGTAAGGGAAGAAGTCGCCTCCTGTTGGCATGAGGATACAGGTTGGACATCTCTTCTCTAGCTTCGGTTGCAAGTGCACTCTGGTCAAGCACCTGGAACAGAACACGAGGCCCAAAGTGTTCTTTCAACGTGTTCTTTGCACGTTCGGCGAAGGGCCGCCCAAACCTTACGCTAAGCCCTACTCTCATCCTAACCCGTACCCTCCACCGTACCCGTTCCCTCATCCTCATCCTAACCCTTCCCCTCATCCGTAGCGCAACCTGTACCCTAATACTAATTCCTACACTAACATGGACCCTAAACCAAGCCTGATCCCTAACCCGTCCCCTTCCCCGAACCATCCCCTACTCCTAAGCCGTCCACTAACGCTAATCTGTACCCTAAGCCTAACCCCATTCCTAAGCCTTGCCCGTGCACTAATCCTAATCATCTGTCCAGCAAAACGAACCCGGACCCTAAACAACTCTGCCCATTCCCTCATCCGTACCCTCCTCCCCACCCTTCAAAGAAAAAGAACCTGTTGTCGTACCCTGACCCGGACCCTCACTTGGATCCTAGTCGTAACCAGGACACTAACCCATACCCTAATCTGTACCGTCAACCGGACCCATTCCCTAAGCCACACCCTAACAAACACTAACCCGTAGCCGAAAACGTCCCCGAATCCTAACCCATGGTCGTCCCCTCCACTGTACCCTCCACCATACCCGTTCCCTAACCCGAACCCTTACCCTACCACGGAACCTACTCCTAACCCCTACACTAACAGTAACCCGTAGTCTCCCAGGACCCGAACCCGAACCCACTGTCGTCCCCTAACCTGGACCCTCAACCCAGCCCGCTCCCGAACTCATACCCTAAGCGTAATCCCTTTTCGTCCCCTAAACCGTCCTCGTTCCCTAATCTTATACCTAATCCGGATCCGAAGCCATACATACACTCGCAAACACGACCTAACACATACCCCAACACGAGCCCTCCACTGTACCCTCCACCGTACCCGTTCCCTAACCCAGACCCTAATCCGAACCAGAACCCTAAACCTTACGCTAACCCGTAGACTGACACGTACCCTGTGCCTGACCTGTTGTCGTACCCTAAGGCGTACCCATTCCCTAACCCTTACCCTAAGTGGTACCCTAATCCTTACACTGACACTAACCCGTACCCTAACAAGTACTCTAGGCCTAAAACTCGTTGGCGTCCCCTACCCTGGACCCGAAACCTTACCTGTTCCTTAACCCTAAACCTAACCCTTACCCTGACCCAGAAACTAATCCTAACCTGTACACTAACACTAAACCGTTCGTTCTCGGACCCTTACCTGTACCCTAAACCGTACCTGTTCCCTAAGCCTAACTCATCGTGGTACCCTAAGCTGTACCCGTTTCGGAACCTTAACCCTAACCCCATCCTTGCCCTAACCCGTCCTCCAGCCCTACACCTCCGGCGGCCCCTGACCTGGACCACCCACGGTGTCCCCGTTCCAGCCCTACACCTCCGGCGGCCCCTGTCCTGGACCACCCACGGTGTCCCCGTGCCCGTGCCTGAGCCTCAGCCTCAGCCTGCCCCAATCCTAGGCCCGCCCCTGACCCGTCCTCCAGCCCTACACCTCCGGCGGCCCCTGTCCTGGACCACCCACGGTGTCCCCGTTCCAGCCCTACACCTCCGGCGGCCCCTGTCCTGGACCACCCACGGTGTCCCCGTCCCCTCCCCCTCCCCCTCCCCCTCGCCCACACACTTACCCGAAGCCTTCCCCTAAGCCGTCCAGTAATGCGAACACGTACGCTAACGACCCTGACCCGTACTGCTTTGCTCAGGCTCTTGCTACTCCTTGCCAAATGGCAAAGCAACCATTTGTCACCACTAGTCTAATATCCATTGAGGCAGGTAGTAGAAGAAGTAGAGGCGTTTTGTTTGGGTGCGTGTGTTTGAGTGCATGCAAAGTAGACCGAGAAGTCCCTTCGTGGGCTTCGGGTTGACTCCGTTTACGTCTGGGGTCCTGCTCTGGCGGGATGCATTGTGTCCAGGAGCCAAGGTCCCATTGTAGCAAAGGGCTGCTTGAGTGTGTGAGTGAGTGGAGGCCTGTGGTTCTTAGACAAGGGCTAGTGGGCATCGAGTCCCTCAGGTGGCGCTAATACGCTTGAATTCTCCTGTCAGTCAGTCAGTCAGTTACTCATGTGGAGCCATGTATCGAGTCAATGCTTCACTCCTACAGAGAATTCTGTAGTCCTCTTCCTCGACGGCCAGAGACATCCAAAAACCCTTTCTGTTTCCAACCAGATTCTGTGTGCAAAGTGCTCTGGGATCCAGCCTAGGACCTACCTGTCCATAGAGCTTCACCTCTGCACTGCTGCACAGGTAAGGGAAGAAGTCGCCTCCTGTTGGCATGAGGATACAGGTTGGACATCTCTTCTCTAGCTTCGGTTGCAAGTGCACTCTGGTCAAGCACCTGGAACAGAACACGAGGCCCAAAGTGTTCTTTCAACGTGTTCTTTGCACGTTCGGCGAAGGGCCGCCCAAACCTTACGCTAAGCCCTACTCTCATCCTAACCCGTACCCTCCACCGTACCCGTTCCCTCATCCTCATCCTAACCCTTCCCCTCATCCGTAGCGCAACCTGTACCCTAATACTAATTCCTACACTAACATGGACCCTAAACCAAGCCTGATCCCTAACCCGTCCCCTTCCCCGAACCATCCCCTACTCCTAAGCCGTCCACTAACGCTAATCTGTACCCTAAGCCTAACCCCATTCCTAAGCCTTGCCCGTGCACTAATCCTAATCATCTGTCCAGCAAAACGAACCCGGACCCTAAACAACTCTGCCCATTCCCTCATCCGTACCCTCCTCCCCACCCTTCAAAGAAAAAGAACCTGTTGTCGTACCCTGACCCGGACCCTCACTTGGATCCTAGTCGTAACCAGGACACTAACCCATACCCTAATCTGTACCGTCAACCGGACCCATTCCCTAAGCCACACCCTAACAAACACTAACCCGTAGCCGAAAACGTCCCCGAATCCTAACCCATGGTCGTCCCCTCCACTGTACCCTCCACCATACCCGTTCCCTAACCCGAACCCTTACCCTACCACGGAACCTACTCCTAACCCCTACACTAACAGTAACCCGTAGTCTCCCAGGACCCGAACCCGAACCCACTGTCGTCCCCTAACCTGGACCCTCAACCCAGCCCGCTCCCGAACTCATACCCTAAGCGTAATCCCTTTTCGTCCCCTAAACCGTCCTCGTTCCCTAATCTTATACCTAATCCGGATCCGAAGCCATACATACACTCGCAAACACGACCTAACACATACCCCAACACGAGCCCTCCACTGTACCCTCCACCGTACCCGTTCCCTAACCCAGACCCTAATCCGAACCAGAACCCTAAACCTTACGCTAACCCGTAGACTGACACGTACCCTGTGCCTGACCTGTTGTCGTACCCTAAGGCGTACCCATTCCCTAACCCTTACCCTAAGTGGTACCCTAATCCTTACACTGACACTAACCCGTACCCTAACAAGTACTCTAGGCCTAAAACTCGTTGGCGTCCCCTACCCTGGACCCGAAACCTTACCTGTTCCTTAACCCTAAACCTAACCCTTACCCTGACCCAGAAACTAATCCTAACCTGTACACTAACACTAAACCGTTCGTTCTCGGACCCTTACCTGTACCCTAAACCGTACCTGTTCCCTAAGCCTAACTCATCGTGGTACCCTAAGCTGTACCCGTTTCGGAACCTTAACCCTAACCCCATCCTTGCCCTAACCCGTCCTCCAGCCCTACACCTCCGGCGGCCCCTGACCTGGACCACCCACGGTGTCCCCGTTCCAGCCCTACACCTCCGGCGGCCCCTGTCCTGGACCACCCACGGTGTCCCCGTGCCCGTGCCTGAGCCTCAGCCTCAGCCTGCCCCAATCCTAGGCCCGCCCCTGACCCGTCCTCCAGCCCTACACCTCCGGCGGCCCCTGTCCTGGACCACCCACGGTGTCCCCGTTCCAGCCCTACACCTCCGGCGGCCCCTGTCCTGGACCACCCACGGTGTCCCCGTCCCCTCCCCCTCCCCCTCCCCCTCGCCCACACACTTACCCGAAGCCTTCCCCTAAGCCGTCCAGTAATGCGAACACGTACGCTAACGACCCTGACCCGTACTGCTTTGCTCAGGCTCTTGCTACTCCTTGCCAAATGGCAAAGCAACCATTTGTCACCACTAGTCTAATATCCATTGAGGCAGGTAGTAGAAGAAGTAGAGGCGTTTTGTTTGGGTGCGTGTGTTTGAGTGCATGCAAAGTAGACCGAGAAGTCCCTTCGTGGGCTTCGGGTTGACTCCGTTTACGTCTGGGGTCCTGCTCTGGCGGGATGCATTGTGTCCAGGAGCCAAGGTCCCATTGTAGCAAAGGGCTGCTTGAGTGTGTGAGTGAGTGGAGGCCTGTGGTTCTTAGACAAGGGCTAGTGGGCATCGAGTCCCTCAGGTGGCGCTAATACGCTTGAATTCTCCTGTCAGTCAGTCAGTCAGTTACTCATGTGGAGCCATGTATCGAGTCAATGCTTCACTCCTACAGAGAATTCTGTAGTCCTCTTCCTCGACGGCCAGAGACATCCAAAAACCCTTTCTGTTTCCAACCAGATTCTGTGTGCAAAGTGCTCTGGGATCCAGCCTAGGACCTACCTGTCCATAGAGCTTCACCTCTGCACTGCTGCACAGGTAAGGGAAGAAGTCGCCTCCTGTTGGCATGAGGATACAGGTTGGACATCTCTTCTCTAGCTTCGGTTGCAAGTGCACTCTGGTCAAGCACCTGGAACAGAACACGAGGCCCAAAGTGTTCTTTCAACGTGTTCTTTGCACGTTCGGCGAAGGGCCGCCCAAACCTTACGCTAAGCCCTACTCTCATCCTAACCCGTACCCTCCACCGTACCCGTTCCCTCATCCTCATCCTAACCCTTCCCCTCATCCGTAGCGCAACCTGTACCCTAATACTAATTCCTACACTAACATGGACCCTAAACCAAGCCTGATCCCTAACCCGTCCCCTTCCCCGAACCATCCCCTACTCCTAAGCCGTCCACTAACGCTAATCTGTACCCTAAGCCTAACCCCATTCCTAAGCCTTGCCCGTGCACTAATCCTAATCATCTGTCCAGCAAAACGAACCCGGACCCTAAACAACTCTGCCCATTCCCTCATCCGTACCCTCCTCCCCACCCTTCAAAGAAAAAGAACCTGTTGTCGTACCCTGACCCGGACCCTCACTTGGATCCTAGTCGTAACCAGGACACTAACCCATACCCTAATCTGTACCGTCAACCGGACCCATTCCCTAAGCCACACCCTAACAAACACTAACCCGTAGCCGAAAACGTCCCCGAATCCTAACCCATGGTCGTCCCCTCCACTGTACCCTCCACCATACCCGTTCCCTAACCCGAACCCTTACCCTACCACGGAACCTACTCCTAACCCCTACACTAACAGTAACCCGTAGTCTCCCAGGACCCGAACCCGAACCCACTGTCGTCCCCTAACCTGGACCCTCAACCCAGCCCGCTCCCGAACTCATACCCTAAGCGTAATCCCTTTTCGTCCCCTAAACCGTCCTCGTTCCCTAATCTTATACCTAATCCGGATCCGAAGCCATACATACACTCGCAAACACGACCTAACACATACCCCAACACGAGCCCTCCACTGTACCCTCCACCGTACCCGTTCCCTAACCCAGACCCTAATCCGAACCAGAACCCTAAACCTTACGCTAACCCGTAGACTGACACGTACCCTGTGCCTGACCTGTTGTCGTACCCTAAGGCGTACCCATTCCCTAACCCTTACCCTAAGTGGTACCCTAATCCTTACACTGACACTAACCCGTACCCTAACAAGTACTCTAGGCCTAAAACTCGTTGGCGTCCCCTACCCTGGACCCGAAACCTTACCTGTTCCTTAACCCTAAACCTAACCCTTACCCTGACCCAGAAACTAATCCTAACCTGTACACTAACACTAAACCGTTCGTTCTCGGACCCTTACCTGTACCCTAAACCGTACCTGTTCCCTAAGCCTAACTCATCGTGGTACCCTAAGCTGTACCCGTTTCGGAACCTTAACCCTAACCCCATCCTTGCCCTAACCCGTCCTCCAGCCCTACACCTCCGGCGGCCCCTGACCTGGACCACCCACGGTGTCCCCGTTCCAGCCCTACACCTCCGGCGGCCCCTGTCCTGGACCACCCACGGTGTCCCCGTGCCCGTGCCTGAGCCTCAGCCTCAGCCTGCCCCAATCCTAGGCCCGCCCCTGACCCGTCCTCCAGCCCTACACCTCCGGCGGCCCCTGTCCTGGACCACCCACGGTGTCCCCGTTCCAGCCCTACACCTCCGGCGGCCCCTGTCCTGGACCACCCACGGTGTCCCCGTCCCCTCCCCCTCCCCCTCGCCCACACACTTACCCGAAGCCTTCCCCTAAGCCGTCCAGTAATGCGAACACGTACGCTAACGACCCTGACCCGTACTGCTTTGCTCAGGCTCTTGCTACTCCTTGCCAAATGGCAAAGCAACCATTTGTCACCACTAGTCTAATATCCATTGAGGCAGGTAGTAGAAGAAGTAGAGGCGTTTTGTTTGGGTGCGTGTGTTTGAGTGCATGCAAAGTAGACCGAGAAGTCCCTTCGTGGGCTTCGGGTTGACTCCGTTTACGTCTGGGGTCCTGCTCTGGCGGGATGCATTGTGTCCAGGAGCCAAGGTCCCATTGTAGCAAAGGGCTGCTTGAGTGTGTGAGTGAGTGGAGGCCTGTGGTTCTTAGACAAGGGCTAGTGGGCATCGAGTCCCTCAGGTGGCGCTAATACGCTTGAATTCTCCTGTCAGTCAGTCAGTCAGTTACTCATGTGGAGCCATGTATCGAGTCAATGCTTCACTCCTACAGAGAATTCTGTAGTCCTCTTCCTCGACGGCCAGAGACATCCAAAAACCCTTTCTGTTTCCAACCAGATTCTGTGTGCAAAGTGCTCTGGGATCCAGCCTAGGACCTACCTGTCCATAGAGCTTCACCTCTGCACTGCTGCACAGGTAAGGGAAGAAGTCGCCTCCTGTTGGCATGAGGATACAGGTTGGACATCTCTTCTCTAGCTTCGGTTGCAAGTGCACTCTGGTCAAGCACCTGGAACAGAACACGAGGCCCAAAGTGTTCTTTCAACGTGTTCTTTGCACGTTCGGCGAAGGGCCGCCCAAACCTTACGCTAAGCCCTACTCTCATCCTAACCCGTACCCTCCACCGTACCCGTTCCCTCATCCTCATCCTAACCCTTCCCCTCATCCGTAGCGCAACCTGTACCCTAATACTAATTCCTACACTAACATGGACCCTAAACCAAGCCTGATCCCTAACCCGTCCCCTTCCCCGAACCATCCCCTACTCCTAAGCCGTCCACTAACGCTAATCTGTACCCTAAGCCTAACCCCATTCCTAAGCCTTGCCCGTGCACTAATCCTAATCATCTGTCCAGCAAAACGAACCCGGACCCTAAACAACTCTGCCCATTCCCTCATCCGTACCCTCCTCCCCACCCTTCAAAGAAAAAGAACCTGTTGTCGTACCCTGACCCGGACCCTCACTTGGATCCTAGTCGTAACCAGGACACTAACCCATACCCTAATCTGTACCGTCAACCGGACCCATTCCCTAAGCCACACCCTAACAAACACTAACCCGTAGCCGAAAACGTCCCCGAATCCTAACCCATGGTCGTCCCCTCCACTGTACCCTCCACCATACCCGTTCCCTAACCCGAACCCTTACCCTACCACGGAACCTACTCCTAACCCCTACACTAACAGTAACCCGTAGTCTCCCAGGACCCGAACCCGAACCCACTGTCGTCCCCTAACCTGGACCCTCAACCCAGCCCGCTCCCGAACTCATACCCTAAGCGTAATCCCTTTTCGTCCCCTAAACCGTCCTCGTTCCCTAATCTTATACCTAATCCGGATCCGAAGCCATACATACACTCGCAAACACGACCTAACACATACCCCAACACGAGCCCTCCACTGTACCCTCCACCGTACCCGTTCCCTAACCCAGACCCTAATCCGAACCAGAACCCTAAACCTTACGCTAACCCGTAGACTGACACGTACCCTGTGCCTGACCTGTTGTCGTACCCTAAGGCGTACCCATTCCCTAACCCTTACCCTAAGTGGTACCCTAATCCTTACACTGACACTAACCCGTACCCTAACAAGTACTCTAGGCCTAAAACTCGTTGGCGTCCCCTACCCTGGACCCGAAACCTTACCTGTTCCTTAACCCTAAACCTAACCCTTACCCTGACCCAGAAACTAATCCTAACCTGTACACTAACACTAAACCGTTCGTTCTCGGACCCTTACCTGTACCCTAAACCGTACCTGTTCCCTAAGCCTAACTCATCGTGGTACCCTAAGCTGTACCCGTTTCGGAACCTTAACCCTAACCCCATCCTTGCCCTAACCCGTCCTCCAGCCCTACACCTCCGGCGGCCCCTGACCTGGACCACCCACGGTGTCCCCGTTCCAGCCCTACACCTCCGGCGGCCCCTGTCCTGGACCACCCACGGTGTCCCCGTGCCCGTGCCTGAGCCTCAGCCTCAGCCTGCCCCAATCCTAGGCCCGCCCCTGACCCGTCCTCCAGCCCTACACCTCCGGCGGCCCCTGTCCTGGACCACCCACGGTGTCCCCGTTCCAGCCCTACACCTCCGGCGGCCCCTGTCCTGGACCACCCACGGTGTCCCCGTCCCCTCCCCCTCCCCCTCCCCCTCGCCCACACACTTACCCGAAGCCTTCCCCTAAGCCGTCCAGTAATGCGAACACGTACGCTAACGACCCTGACCCGTACTGCTTTGCTCAGGCTCTTGCTACTCCTTGCCAAATGGCAAAGCAACCATTTGTCACCACTAGTCTAATATCCATTGAGGCAGGTAGTAGAAGAAGTAGAGGCGTTTTGTTTGGGTGCGTGTGTTTGAGTGCATGCAAAGTAGACCGAGAAGTCCCTTCGTGGGCTTCGGGTTGACTCCGTTTACGTCTGGGGTCCTGCTCTGGCGGGATGCATTGTGTCCAGGAGCCAAGGTCCCATTGTAGCAAAGGGCTGCTTGAGTGTGTGAGTGAGTGGAGGCCTGTGGTTCTTAGACAAGGGCTAGTGGGCATCGAGTCCCTCAGGTGGCGCTAATACGCTTGAATTCTCCTGTCAGTCAGTCAGTCAGTTACTCATGTGGAGCCATGTATCGAGTCAATGCTTCACTCCTACAGAGAATTCTGTAGTCCTCTTCCTCGACGGCCAGAGACATCCCAAAACCCTTTCTGTTTCCAACCAGATTCTGTGTGCAAAGTGCTCTGGGATCCAGCCTAGGACCTACCTGTCCATAGAGCTTCACCTCTGCACTGCTGCACAGGTAAGGGAAGAAGTCGCCTCCTGTTGGCATGAGGATACAGGTTGGACATCTCTTCTCTAGCTTCGGTTGCAAGTGCACTCTGGTCAAGCACCTGGAACAGAACACGAGGCCCAAAGTGTTCTTTCAACGTGTTCTTTGCACGTTCGGCGAAGGGCCGCCCAAACCTTACGCTAAGCCCTACTCTCATCCTAACCCGTACCCTCCACCGTACCCGTTCCCTCATCCTCATCCTAACCCTTCCCCTCATCCGTAGCGCAACCTGTACCCTAATACTAATTCCTACACTAACATGGACCCTAAACCAAGCCTGATCCCTAACCCGTCCCCTTCCCCGAACCATCCCCTACTCCTAAGCCGTCCACTAACGCTAATCTGTACCCTAAGCCTAACCCCATTCCTAAGCCTTGCCCGTGCACTAATCCTAATCATCTGTCCAGCAAAACGAACCCGGACCCTAAACAACTCTGCCCATTCCCTCATCCGTACCCTCCTCCCCACCCTTCAAAGAAAGAAAAAGAACCTGTTGTCGTACCCTGACCCGGACCCTCACTTGGATCCTAGTCGTAACCAGGACACTAACCCATACCCTAATCTGTACCGTCAACCGGACCCATTCCCTAAGCCACACCCTAACAAACACTAACCCGTAGCCGAAAACGTCCCCGAATCCTAACCCATGGTCGTCCCCTCCACTGTACCCTCCACCATACCCGTTCCCTAACCCGAACCCTTACCCTACCACGGAACCTACTCCTAACCCCTACACTAACAGTAACCCGTAGTCTCCCAGGACCCGAACCCGAACCCACTGTCGTCCCCTAACCTGGACCCTCAACCCAGCCCGCTCCCGAACTCATACCCTAAGCGTAATCCCTTTTCGTCCCCTAAACCGTCCTCGTTCCCTAATCTTATACCTAATCCGGATCCGAAGCCATACATACACTCGCAAACACGACCTAACACATACCCCAACACGAGCCCTCCACTGTACCCTCCACCGTACCCGTTCCCTAACCCAGACCCTAATCCGAACCAGAACCCTAAACCTTACGCTAACCCGTAGACTGACACGTACCCTGTGCCTGACCTGTTGTCGTACCCTAAGGCGTACCCATTCCCTAACCCTTACCCTAAGTGGTACCCTAATCCTTACACTGACACTAACCCGTACCCTAACAAGTACTCTAGGCCTAAAACTCGTTGGCGTCCCCTACCCTGGACCCGAAACCTTACCTGTTCCTTAACCCTAAACCTAACCCTTACCCTGACCCAGAAACTAATCCTAACCTGTACACTAACACTAAACCGTTCGTTCTCGGACCCTTACCTGTACCCTAAACCGTACCTGTTCCCTAAGCCTAACTCATCGTGGTACCCTAAGCTGTACCCGTTTCGGAACCTTAACCCTAACCCCATCCTTGCCCTAACCCGTCCTCCAGCCCTACACCTCCGGCGGCCCCTGACCTGGACCACCCACGGTGTCCCCGTTCCAGCCCTACACCTCCGGCGGCCCCTGTCCTGGACCACCCACGGTGTCCCCGTGCCCGTGCCTGAGCCTCAGCCTCAGCCTGCCCCAATCCTAGGCCCGCCCCTGACCCGTCCTCCAGCCCTACACCTCCGGCGGCCCCTGTCCTGGACCACCCACGGTGTCCCCGTTCCAGCCCTACACCTCCGGCGGCCCCTGTCCTGGACCACCCACGGTGTCCCCGTCCCCTCCCCCTCCCCCTCCCCCTCGCCCACACACTTACCCGAAGCCTTCCCCTAAGCCGTCCAGTAATGCGAACACGTACGCTAACGACCCTGACCCGTACTGCTTTGCTCAGGCTCTTGCTACTCCTTGCCAAATGGCAAAGCAACCATTTGTCACCACTAGTCTAATATCCATTGAGGCAGGTAGTAGAAGAAGTAGAGGCGTTTTGTTTGGGTGCGTGTGTTTGAGTGCATGCAAAGTAGACCGAGAAGTCCCTTCGTGGGCTTCGGGTTGACTCCGTTTACGTCTGGGGTCCTGCTCTGGCGGGATGCATTGTGTCCAGGAGCCAAGGTCCCATTGTAGCAAAGGGCTGCTTGAGTGTGTGAGTGAGTGGAGGCCTGTGGTTCTTAGACAAGGGCTAGTGGGCATCGAGTCCCTCAGGTGGCGCTAATACGCTTGAATTCTCCTGTCAGTCAGTCAGTCAGTTACTCATGTGGAGCCATGTATCGAGTCAATGCTTCACTCCTACAGAGAATTCTGTAGTCCTCTTCCTCGACGGCCAGAGACATCCAAAAACCCTTTCTGTTTCCAACCAGATTCTGTGTGCAAAGTGCTCTGGGATCCAGCCTAGGACCTACCTGTCCATAGAGCTTCACCTCTGCACTGCTGCACAGGTAAGGGAAGAAGTCGCCTCCTGTTGGCATGAGGATACAGGTTGGACATCTCTTCTCTAGCTTCGGTTGCAAGTGCACTCTGGTCAAGCACCTGGAACAGAACACGAGGCCCAAAGTGTTCTTTCAACGTGTTCTTTGCACGTTCGGCGAAGGGCCGCCCAAACCTTACGCTAAGCCCTACTCTCATCCTAACCCGTACCCTCCACCGTACCCGTTCCCTCATCCTCATCCTAACCCTTCCCCTCATCCGTAGCGCAACCTGTACCCTAATACTAATTCCTACACTAACATGGACCCTAAACCAAGCCTGATCCCTAACCCGTCCCCTTCCCCGAACCATCCCCTACTCCTAAGCCGTCCACTAACGCTAATCTGTACCCTAAGCCTAACCCCATTCCTAAGCCTTGCCCGTGCACTAATCCTAATCATCTGTCCAGCAAAACGAACCCGGACCCTAAACAACTCTGCCCATTCCCTCATCCGGACCCTCCTCCCAACCCTTCAAAGAAAGAAAAAGAACCTGTTGGCGTACCCTGACCCGGACCCTCACTTGGATCCTAGTCGTAACCAGGACACTAACCCATACCCTAATCTGTACCGTCAACCGGACCCATTCCCTAAGCCACACCCTAACAAACACTAACCCGTAGCCGAAAACGTCCCCGAATCCTAACCCATGGTCGTCCCCTCCACTGTACCCTCCACCATACCCGTTCCCTAACCCGAACCCTTACCCTACCACGGAACCTACTCCTAACCCCTACACTAACAGTAACCCGTAGTCTCCCAGGACCCGAACCCGAACCCACTGTCGTCCCCTAACCTGGACCCTCAACCCAGCCCGCTCCCGAACTCATACCCTAAGCGTAATCCCTTTTCGTCCCCTAAACCGTCCTCGTTCCCTAATCTTATACCTAATCCGGATCCGAAGCCATACATACACTCGCAAACACGACCTAACACATACCCCAACACGAGCCCTCCACTGTACCCTCCACCGTACCCGTTCCCTAACCCAGACCCTAATCCGAACCAGAACCCTAAACCTTACGCTAACCCGTAGACTGACACGTACCCTGTGCCTGACCTGTTGTCGTACCCTAAGGCGTACCCATTCCCTAACCCTTACCCTAAGTGGTACCCTAATCCTTACACTGACACTAACCCGTACCCTAACAAGTACTCTAGGCCTAAAACTCGTTGGCGTCCCCTACCCTGGACCCGAAACCTTACCTGTTCCTTCACCCTAAACCTAACCCTTACCCTGACCCAGAAACTAATCCTAACCTGTACACTAACACTAAACCGTTCGTTCTCGGACCCTTACCTGTACCCTAAACCGTACCTGTTCCCTAAGCCTAACTCATCGTGGTACCCTAAGCTGTACCCGTTTCGGAACCTTAACCCTAACCCCATCCTTGCCCTAACCCGTCCTCCAGCCCTACACCTCCGGCGGCCCCTGACCTGGACCACCCACGGTGTCCCCGTTCCAGCCCTACACCTCCGGCGGCCCCTGTCCTGGACCACCCACGGTGTCCCCGTGCCCGTGCCTGAGCCTCAGCCTCAGCCTGCCCCAATCCTAGGCCCGCCCCTGACCCGTCCTCCAGCCCTACACCTCCGGCGGCCCCTGTCCTGGACCACCCACGGTGTCCCCGTTCCAGCCCTACACCTCCGGCGGCCCCTGTCCTGGACCACCCACGGTGTCCCCGTCCCCTCCCCCTCCCCCTCCCCCTCGCCCACACACTTACCCGAAGCCTTCCCCTAAGCCGTCCAGTAATGCGAACACGTACGCTAACGACCCTGACCCGTACTGCTTTGCTCAGGCTCTTGCTACTCCTTGCCAAATGGCAAAGCAACCATTTGTCACCACTAGTCTAATATCCATTGAGGCAGGTAGTAGAAGAAGTAGAGGCGTTTTGTTTGGGTGCGTGTGTTTGAGTGCATGCAAAGTAGACCGAGAAGTCCCTTCGTGGGCTTCGGGTTGACTCCGTTTACGTCTGGGGTCCTGCTCTGGCGGGATGCATTGTGTCCAGGAGCCAAGGTCCCATTGTAGCAAAGGGCTGCTTGAGTGTGTGAGTGAGTGGAGGCCTGTGGTTCTTAGACAAGGGCTAGTGGGCATCGAGTCCCTCAGGTGGCGCTAATACGCTTGAATTCTCCTGTCAGTCAGTCAGTCAGTTACTCATGTGGAGCCATGTATCGAGTCAATGCTTCACTCCTACAGAGAATTCTGTAGTCCTCTTCCTCGACGGCCAGAGACATCCAAAAACCCTTTCTGTTTCCAACCAGATTCTGTGTGCAAAGTGCTCTGGGATCCAGCCTAGGACCTACCTGTCCATAGAGCTTCACCTCTGCACTGCTGCACAGGTAAGGGAAGAAGTCGCCTCCTGTTGGCATGAGGATACAGGTTGGACATCTCTTCTCTAGCTTCGGTTGCAAGTGCACTCTGGTCAAGCACCTGGAACAGAACACGAGGCCCAAAGTGTTCTTTCAACGTGTTCTTTGCACGTTCGGCGAAGGGCCGCCCAAACCTTACGCTAAGCCCTACTCTCATCCTAACCCGTACCCTCCACCGTACCCGTTCCCTCATCCTCATCCTAACCCTTCCCCTCATCCGTAGCGCAACCTGTACCCTAATACTAATTCCTACACTAACATGGACCCTAAACCAAGCCTGATCCCTAACCCGTCCCCTTCCCCGAACCATCCCCTACTCCTAAGCCGTCCACTAACGCTAATCTGTACCCTAAGCCTAACCCCATTCCTAAGCCTTGCCCGTGCACTAATCCTAATCATCTGTCCAGCAAAACGAACCCGGACCCTAAACAACTCTGCCCATTCCCTCATCCGTACCCTCCTCCCCACCCTTCAAAGAAAGAAAAAGAACCTGTTGTCGTACCCTGACCCGGACCCTCACTTGGATCCTAGTCGTAACCAGGACACTAACCCATACCCTAATCTGTACCGTCAACCGGACCCATTCCCTAAGCCACACCCTAACAAACACTAACCCGTAGCCGAAAACGTCCCCGAATCCTAACCCATGGTCGTCCCCTCCACTGTACCCTCCACCATACCCGTTCCCTAACCCGAACCCTTACCCTACCACGGAACCTACTCCTAACCCCTACACTAACAGTAACCCGTAGTCTCCCAGGACCCGAACCCGAACCCACTGTCGTCCCCTAACCTGGACCCTCAACCCAGCCCGCTCCCGAACTCATACCCTAAGCGTAATCCCTTTTCGTCCCCTAAACCGTCCTCGTTCCCTAATCTTATACCTAATCCGGATCCGAAGCCATACATACACTCGCAAACACGACCTAACACATACCCCAACACGAGCCCTCCACTGTACCCTCCACCGTACCCGTTCCCTAACCCAGACCCTAATCCGAACCAGAACCCTAAACCTTACGCTAACCCGTAGACTGACACGTACCCTGTGCCTGACCTGTTGTCGTACCCTAAGGCGTACCCATTCCCTAACCCTTACCCTAAGTGGTACCCTAATCCTTACACTGACACTAACCCGTACCCTAACAAGTACTCTAGGCCTAAAACTCGTTGGCGTCCCCTACCCTGGACCCGAAACCTTACCTGTTCCTTAACCCTAAACCTAACCCTTACCCTGACCCAGAAACTAATCCTAACCTGTACACTAACACTAAACCGTTCGTTCTCGGACCCTTACCTGTACCCTAAACCGTACCTGTTCCCTAAGCCTAACTCATCGTGGTACCCTAAGCTGTACCCGTTTCGGAACCTTAACCCTAACCCCATCCTTGCCCTAACCCGTCCTCCAGCCCTACACCTCCGGCGGCCCCTGACCTGGACCACCCACGGTGTCCCCGTTCCAGCCCTACACCTCCGGCGGCCCCTGTCCTGGACCACCCACGGTGTCCCCGTGCCCGTGCCTGAGCCTCAGCCTCAGCCTGCCCCAATCCTAGGCCCGCCCCTGACCCGTCCTCCAGCCCTACACCTCCGGCGGCCCCTGTCCTGGACCACCCACGGTGTCCCCGTTCCAGCCCTACACCTCCGGCGGCCCCTGTCCTGGACCACCCACGGTGTCCCCGTCCCCTCCCCCTCCCCCTCCCCCTCGCCCACACACTTACCCGAAGCCTTCCCCTAAGCCGTCCAGTAATGCGAACACGTACGCTAACGACCCTGACCCGTACTGCTTTGCTCAGGCTCTTGCTACTCCTTGCCAAATGGCAAAGCAACCATTTGTCACCACTAGTCTAATATCCATTGAGGCAGGTAGTAGAAGAAGTAGAGGCGTTTTGTTTGGGTGCGTGTGTTTGAGTGCATGCAAAGTAGACCGAGAAGTCCCTTCGTGGGCTTCGGGTTGACTCCGTTTACGTCTGGGGTCCTGCTCTGGCGGGATGCATTGTGTCCAGGAGCCAAGGTCCCATTGTAGCAAAGGGCTGCTTGAGTGTGTGAGTGAGTGGAGGCCTGTGGTTCTTAGACAAGGGCTAGTGGGCATCGAGTCCCTCAGGTGGCGCTAATACGCTTGAATTCTCCTGTCAGTCAGTCAGTCAGTTACTCATGTGGAGCCATGTATCGAGTCAATGCTTCACTCCTACAGAGAATTCTGTAGTCCTCTTCCTCGACGGCCAGAGACATCCCAAAACCCTTTCTGTTTCCAACCAGATTCTGTGTGCAAAGTGCTCTGGGATCCAGCCTAGGACCTACCTGTCCATAGAGCTTCACCTCTGCACTGCTGCACAGGTAAGGGAAGAAGTCGCCTCCTGTTGGCATGAGGATACAGGTTGGACATCTCTTCTCTAGCTTCGGTTGCAAGTGCACTCTGGTCAAGCACCTGGAACAGAACACGAGGCCCAAAGTGTTCTTTCAACGTGTTCTTTGCACGTTCGGCGAAGGGCCGCCCAAACCTTACGCTAAGCCCTACTCTCATCCTAACCCGTACCCTCCACCGTACCCGTTCCCTCATCCTCATCCTAACCCTTCCCCTCATCCGTAGCGCAACCTGTACCCTAATACTAATTCCTACACTAACAAACATGGACCCTAAACCAAGCCTGATCCCTAACCCGTCCCCTTCCCCGAACCATCCCCTACTCCTAAGCCGTCCACTAACGCTAATCTGTACCCTAAGCCTAACCCCATTCCTAAGCCTTGCCCGTGCACTAATCCTAATCATCTGTCCAGCAAAACGAACCCGGACCCTAAACAACTCTGCCCATTCCCTCATCCGGACCCTCCTCCCAACCCTTCAAAGAAAGAAAAAGAACCTGTTGGCGTACCCTGACCCGGACCCTCACTTGGATCCTAGTCGTAACCAGGACACTAACCCATACCCTAATCTGTACCGTCAACCGGACCCATTCCCTAAGCCACACCCTAACAAACACTAACCCGTAGCCGAAAACGTCCCCGAATCCTAACCCATGGTCGTCCCCTCCACTGTACCCTCCACCATACCCGTTCCCTAACCCGAACCCTTACCCTACCACGGAACCTACTCCTAACCCCTACACTAACAGTAACCCGTAGTCTCCCAGGACCCGAACCCGAACCCACTGTCGTCCCCTAACCTGGACCCTCAACCCAGCCCGCTCCCGAACTCATACCCTAAGCGTAATCCCTTTTCGTCCCCTAAACCGTCCTCGTTCCCTAATCTTATACCTAATCCGGATCCGAAGCCATACATACACTCGCAAACACGACCTAACACATACCCCAACACGAGCCCTCCACTGTACCCTCCACCGTACCCGTTCCCTAACCCAGACCCTAATCCGAACCAGAACCCTAAACCTTACGCTAACCCGTAGACTGACACGTACCCTGTGCCTGACCTGTTGTCGTACCCTAAGGCGTACCCATTCCCTAACCCTTACCCTAAGTGGTACCCTAATCCTTACACTGACACTAACCCGTACCCTAACAAGTACTCTAGGCCTAAAACTCGTTGGCGTCCCCTACCCTGGACCCGAAACCTTACCTGTTCCTTAACCCTAAACCTAACCCTTACCCTGACCCAGAAACTAATCCTAACCTGTACACTAACACTAAACCGTTCGTTCTCGGACCCTTACCTGTACCCTAAACCGTACCTGTTCCCTAAGCCTAACTCATCGTGGTACCCTAAGCTGTACCCGTTTCGGAACCTTAACCCTAACCCCATCCTTGCCCTAACCCGTCCTCCAGCCCTACACCTCCGGCGGCCCCTGACCTGGACCACCCACGGTGTCCCCGTTCCAGCCCTACACCTCCGGCGGCCCCTGTCCTGGACCACCCACGGTGTCCCCGTGCCCGTGCCTGAGCCTCAGCCTCAGCCTGCCCCAATCCTAGGCCCGCCCCTGACCCGTCCTCCAGCCCTACACCTCCGGCGGCCCCTGTCCTGGACCACCCACGGTGTCCCCGTTCCAGCCCTACACCTCCGGCGGCCCCTGTCCTGGACCACCCACGGTGTCCCCGTCCCCTCCCCCTCCCCCTCCCCCTCGCCCACACACTTACCCGAAGCCTTCCCCTAAGCCGTCCAGTAATGCGAACACGTACGCTAACGACCCTGACCCGTACTGCTTTGCTCAGGCTCTTGCTACTCCTTGCCAAATGGCAAAGCAACCATTTGTCACCACTAGTCTAATATCCATTGAGGCAGGTAGTAGAAGAAGTAGAGGCGTTTTGTTTGGGTGCGTGTGTTTGAGTGCATGCAAAGTAGACCGAGAAGTCCCTTCGTGGGCTTCGGGTTGACTCCGTTTACGTCTGGGGTCCTGCTCTGGCGGGATGCATTGTGTCCAGGAGCCAAGGTCCCATTGTAGCAAAGGGCTGCTTGAGTGTGTGAGTGAGTGGAGGCCTGTGGTTCTTAGACAAGGGCTAGTGGGCATCGAGTCCCTCAGGTGGCGCTAATACGCTTGAATTCTCCTGTCAGTCAGTCAGTCAGTTACTCATGTGGAGCCATGTATCGAGTCAATGCTTCACTCCTACAGAGAATTCTGTAGTCCTCTTCCTCGACGGCCAGAGACATCCAAAAACCCTTTCTGTTTCCAACCAGATTCTGTGTGCAAAGTGCTCTGGGATCCAGCCTAGGACCTACCTGTCCATAGAGCTTCACCTCTGCACTGCTGCACAGGTAAGGGAAGAAGTCGCCTCCTGTTGGCATGAGGATACAGGTTGGACATCTCTTCTCTAGCTTCGGTTGCAAGTGCACTCTGGTCAAGCACCTGGAACAGAACACGAGGCCCAAAGTGTTCTTTCAACGTGTTCTTTGCACGTTCGGCGAAGGGCCGCCCAAACCTTACGCTAAGCCCTACTCTCATCCTAACCCGTACCCTCCACCGTACCCGTTCCCTCATCCTCATCCTAACCCTTCCCCTCATCCGTAGCGCAACCTGTACCCTAATACTAATTCCTACACTAACAAACATGGACCCTAAACCAAGCCTGATCCCTAACCCGTCCCCTTCCCCGAACCATCCCCTACTCCTAAGCCGTCCACTAACGCTAATCTGTACCCTAAGCCTAACCCCATTCCTAAGCCTTGCCCGTGCACTAATCCTAATCATCTGTCCAGCAAAACGAACCCGGACCCTAAACAACTCTGCCCATTCCCTCATCCGGACCCTCCTCCCAACCCTTCAAAGAAAGAAAAAGAACCTGTTGGCGTACCCTGACCCGGACCCTCACTTGGATCCTAGTCGTAACCAGGACACTAACCCATACCCTAATCTGTACCGTCAACCGGACCCATTCCCTAAGCCACACCCTAACAAACACTAACCCGTAGCCGAAAACGTCCCCGAATCCTAACCCATGGTCGTCCCCTCCACTGTACCCTCCACCATACCCGTTCCCTAACCCGAACCCTTACCCTACCACGGAACCTACTCCTAACCCCTACACTAACAGTAACCCGTAGTCTCCCAGGACCCGAACCCGAACCCACTGTCGTCCCCTAACCTGGACCCTCAACCCAGCCCGCTCCCGAACTCATACCCTAAGCGTAATCCCTTTTCGTCCCCTAAACCGTCCTCGTTCCCTAATCTTATACCTAATCCGGATCCGAAGCCATACATACACTCGCAAACACGACCTAACACATACCCCAACACGAGCCCTCCACTGTACCCTCCACCGTACCCGTTCCCTAACCCAGACCCTAATCCGAACCAGAACCCTAAACCTTACGCTAACCCGTAGACTGACACGTACCCTGTGCCTGACCTGTTGTCGTACCCTAAGGCGTACCCATTCCCTAACCCTTACCCTAAGTGGTACCCTAATCCTTACACTGACACTAACCCGTACCCTAACAAGTACTCTAGGCCTAAAACTCGTTGGCGTCCCCTACCCTGGACCCGAAACCTTACCTGTTCCTTAACCCTAAACCTAACCCTTACCCTGACCCAGAAACTAATCCTAACCTGTACACTAACACTAAACCGTTCGTTCTCGGACCCTTACCTGTACCCTAAACCGTACCTGTTCCCTAAGCCTAACTCATCGTGGTACCCTAAGCTGTACCCGTTTCGGAACCTTAACCCTAACCCCATCCTTGCCCTAACCCGTCCTCCAGCCCTACACCTCCGGCGGCCCCTGACCTGGACCACCCACGGTGTCCCCGTTCCAGCCCTACACCTCCGGCGGCCCCTGTCCTGGACCACCCACGGTGTCCCCGTGCCCGTGCCTGAGCCTCAGCCTCAGCCTGCCCCAATCCTAGGCCCGCCCCTGACCCGTCCTCCAGCCCTACACCTCCGGCGGCCCCTGTCCTGGACCACCCACGGTGTCCCCGTTCCAGCCCTACACCTCCGGCGGCCCCTGTCCTGGACCACCCACGGTGTCCCCGTCCCCTCCCCCTCCCCCTCCCCCTCGCCCACACACTTACCCGAAGCCTTCCCCTAAGCCGTCCAGTAATGCGAACACGTACGCTAACGACCCTGACCCGTACTGCTTTGCTCAGGCTCTTGCTACTCCTTGCCAAATGGCAAAGCAACCATTTGTCACCACTAGTCTAATATCCATTGAGGCAGGTAGTAGAAGAAGTAGAGGCGTTTTGTTTGGGTGCGTGTGTTTGAGTGCATGCAAAGTAGACCGAGAAGTCCCTTCGTGGGCTTCGGGTTGACTCCGTTTACGTCTGGGGTCCTGCTCTGGCGGGATGCATTGTGTCCAGGAGCCAAGGTCCCATTGTAGCAAAGGGCTGCTTGAGTGTGTGAGTGAGTGGAGGCCTGTGGTTCTTAGACAAGGGCTAGTGGGCATCGAGTCCCTCAGGTGGCGCTAATACGCTTGAATTCTCCTGTCAGTCAGTCAGTCAGTTACTCATGTGGAGCCATGTATCGAGTCAATGCTTCACTCCTACAGAGAATTCTGTAGTCCTCTTCCTCGACGGCCAGAGACATCCCAAAACCCTTTCTGTTTCCAACCAGATTCTGTGTGCAAAGTGCTCTGGGATCCAGCCTAGGACCTACCTGTCCATAGAGCTTCACCTCTGCACTGCTGCACAGGTAAGGGAAGAAGTCGCCTCCTGTTGGCATGAGGATACAGGTTGGACATCTCTTCTCTAGCTTCGGTTGCAAGTGCACTCTGGTCAAGCACCTGGAACAGAACACGAGGCCCAAAGTGTTCTTTCAACGTGTTCTTTGCACGTTCGGCGAAGGGCCGCCCAAACCTTACGCTAAGCCCTACTCTCATCCTAACCCGTACCCTCCACCGTACCCGTTCCCTCATCCTCATCCTAACCCTTCCCCTCATCCGTAGCGCAACCTGTACCCTAATACTAATTCCTACACTAACAAACATGGACCCTAAACCAAGCCTGATCCCTAACCCGTCCCCTTCCCCGAACCATCCCCTACTCCTAAGCCGTCCACTAACGCTAATCTGTACCCTAAGCCTAACCCCATTCCTAAGCCTTGCCCGTGCACTAATCCTAATCATCTGTCCAGCAAAACGAACCCGGACCCTAAACAACTCTGCCCATTCCCTCATCCGGACCCTCCTCCCAACCCTTCAAAGAAAGAAAAAGAACCTGTTGGCGTACCCTGACCCGGACCCTCACTTGGATCCTAGTCGTAACCAGGACACTAACCCATACCCTAATCTGTACCGTCAACCGGACCCATTCCCTAAGCCACACCCTAACAAACACTAACCCGTAGCCGAAAACGTCCCCGAATCCTAACCCATGGTCGTCCCCTCCACTGTACCCTCCACCATACCCGTTCCCTAACCCGAACCCTTACCCTACCACGGAACCTACTCCTAACCCCTACACTAACAGTAACCCGTAGTCTCCCAGGACCCGAACCCGAACCCACTGTCGTCCCCTAACCTGGACCCTCAACCCAGCCCGCTCCCGAACTCATACCCTAAGCGTAATCCCTTTTCGTCCCCTAAACCGTCCTCGTTCCCTAATCTTATACCTAATCCGGATCCGAAGCCATACATACACTCGCAAACACGACCTAACACATACCCCAACACGAGCCCTCCACTGTACCCTCCACCGTACCCGTTCCCTAACCCAGACCCTAATCCGAACCAGAACCCTAAACCTTACGCTAACCCGTAGACTGACACGTACCCTGTGCCTGACCTGTTGTCGTACCCTAAGGCGTACCCATTCCCTAACCCTTACCCTAAGTGGTACCCTAATCCTTACACTGACACTAACCCGTACCCTAACAAGTACTCTAGGCCTAAAACTCGTTGGCGTCCCCTACCCTGGACCCGAAACCTTACCTGTTCCTTAACCCTAAACCTAACCCTTACCCTGACCCAGAAACTAATCCTAACCTGTACACTAACACTAAACCGTTCGTTCTCGGACCCTTACCTGTACCCTAAACCGTACCTGTTCCCTAAGCCTAACTCATCGTGGTACCCTAAGCTGTACCCGTTTCGGAACCTTAACCCTAACCCCATCCTTGCCCTAACCCGTCCTCCAGCCCTACACCTCCGGCGGCCCCTGACCTGGACCACCCACGGTGTCCCCGTTCCAGCCCTACACCTCCGGCGGCCCCTGTCCTGGACCACCCACGGTGTCCCCGTGCCCGTGCCTGAGCCTCAGCCTCAGCCTGCCCCAATCCTAGGCCCGCCCCTGACCCGTCCTCCAGCCCTACACCTCCGGCGGCCCCTGTCCTGGACCACCCACGGTGTCCCCGTTCCAGCCCTACACCTCCGGCGGCCCCTGTCCTGGACCACCCACGGTGTCCCCGTCCCCTCCCCCTCCCCCTCCCCCTCGCCCACACACTTACCCGAAGCCTTCCCCTAAGCCGTCCAGTAATGCGAACACGTACGCTAACGACCCTGACCCGTACTGCTTTGCTCAGGCTCTTGCTACTCCTTGCCAAATGGCAAAGCAACCATTTGTCACCACTAGTCTAATATCCATTGAGGCAGGTAGTAGAAGAAGTAGAGGCGTTTTGTTTGGGTGCGTGTGTTTGAGTGCATGCAAAGTAGACCGAGAAGTCCCTTCGTGGGCTTCGGGTTGACTCCGTTTACGTCTGGGGTCCTGCTCTGGCGGGATGCATTGTGTCCAGGAGCCAAGGTCCCATTGTAGCAAAGGGCTGCTTGAGTGTGTGAGTGAGTGGAGGCCTGTGGTTCTTAGACAAGGGCTAGTGGGCATCGAGTCCCTCAGGTGGCGCTAATACGCTTGAATTCTCCTGTCAGTCAGTCAGTCAGTTACTCATGTGGAGCCATGTATCGAGTCAATGCTTCACTCCTACAGAGAATTCTGTAGTCCTCTTCCTCGACGGCCAGAGACATCCCAAAACCCTTTCTGTTTCCAACCAGATTCTGTGTGCAAAGTGCTCTGGGATCCAGCCTAGGACCTACCTGTCCATAGAGCTTCACCTCTGCACTGCTGCACAGGTAAGGGAAGAAGTCGCCTCCTGTTGGCATGAGGATACAGGTTGGACATCTCTTCTCTAGCTTCGGTTGCAAGTGCACTCTGGTCAAGCACCTGGAACAGAACACGAGGCCCAAAGTGTTCTTTCAACGTGTTCTTTGCACGTTCGGCGAAGGGCCGCCCAAACCTTACGCTAAGCCCTACTCTCATCCTAACCCGTACCCTCCACCGTACCCGTTCCCTCATCCTCATCCTAACCCTTCCCCTCATCCGTAGCGCAACCTGTACCCTAATACTAATTCCTACACTAACATGGACCCTAAACCAAGCCTGATCCCTAACCCGTCCCCTTCCCCGAACCATCCCCTACTCCTAAGCCGTCCACTAACGCTAATCTGTACCCTAAGCCTAACCCCATTCCTAAGCCTTGCCCGTGCACTAATCCTAATCATCTGTCCAGCAAAACGAACCCGGACCCTAAACAACTCTGCCCATTCCCTCATCCGTACCCTCCTCCCCACCCTTCAAAGAAAGAAAAAGAACCTGTTGTCGTACCCTGACCCGGACCCTCACTTGGATCCTAGTCGTAACCAGGACACTAACCCATACCCTAATCTGTACCGTCAACCGGACCCATTCCCTAAGCCACACCCTAACAAACACTAACCCGTAGCCGAAAACGTCCCCGAATCCTAACCCATGGTCGTCCCCTCCACTGTACCCTCCACCATACCCGTTCCCTAACCCGAACCCTTACCCTACCACGGAACCTACTCCTAACCCCTACACTAACAGTAACCCGTAGTCTCCCAGGACCCGAACCCGAACCCACTGTCGTCCCCTAACCTGGACCCTCAACCCAGCCCGCTCCCGAACTCATACCCTAAGCGTAATCCCTTTTCGTCCCCTAAACCGTCCTCGTTCCCTAATCTTATACCTAATCCGGATCCGAAGCCATACATACACTCGCAAACACGACCTAACACATACCCCAACACGAGCCCTCCACTGTACCCTCCACCGTACCCGTTCCCTAACCCAGACCCTAATCCGAACCAGAACCCTAAACCTTACGCTAACCCGTAGACTGACACGTACCCTGTGCCTGACCTGTTGTCGTACCCTAAGGCGTACCCATTCCCTAACCCTTACCCTAAGTGGTACCCTAATCCTTACACTGACACTAACCCGTACCCTAACAAGTACTCTAGGCCTAAAACTCGTTGGCGTCCCCTACCCTGGACCCGAAACCTTACCTGTTCCTTAACCCTAAACCTAACCCTTACCCTGACCCAGAAACTAATCCTAACCTGTACACTAACACTAAACCGTTCGTTCTCGGACCCTTACCTGTACCCTAAACCGTACCTGTTCCCTAAGCCTAACTCATCGTGGTACCCTAAGCTGTACCCGTTTCGGAACCTTAACCCTAACCCCATCCTTGCCCTAACCCGTCCTCCAGCCCTACACCTCCGGCGGCCCCTGACCTGGACCACCCACGGTGTCCCCGTTCCAGCCCTACACCTCCGGCGGCCCCTGTCCTGGACCACCCACGGTGTCCCCGTGCCCGTGCCTGAGCCTCAGCCTCAGCCTGCCCCAATCCTAGGCCCGCCCCTGACCCGTCCTCCAGCCCTACACCTCCGGCGGCCCCTGTCCTGGACCACCCACGGTGTCCCCGTTCCAGCCCTACACCTCCGGCGGCCCCTGTCCTGGACCACCCACGGTGTCCCCGTCCCCTCCCCCTCCCCCTCCCCCTCGCCCACACACTTACCCGAAGCCTTCCCCTAAGCCGTCCAGTAATGCGAACACGTACGCTAACGACCCTGACCCGTACTGCTTTGCTCAGGCTCTTGCTACTCCTTGCCAAATGGCAAAGCAACCATTTGTCACCACTAGTCTAATATCCATTGAGGCAGGTAGTAGAAGAAGTAGAGGCGTTTTGTTTGGGTGCGTGTGTTTGAGTGCATGCAAAGTAGACCGAGAAGTCCCTTCGTGGGCTTCGGGTTGACTCCGTTTACGTCTGGGGTCCTGCTCTGGCG